>NC_142711.1:57688304-57996221 GCF_055471065.1 Atractosteus spatula
TAAAAAGACTTAAATCCGATCATGTTGTGATATTTAGAAATATAAATTTGTTTGGTGCGAGTGAGGTTTTATTTAATCTCTGACCATGGGAAACGTTTCATTTTTTCAAAGAAATGTTTGTTAAAAAACTCATAGTTCCAGTAGGATTCGATCACAGACCATGTGACATGGGAGTCAGGAACCTAACCCACAGCGCCACCGGCGCAGTCACATGCAGAGTGCTGAAAAAGCACTACAGAAACATTATCGACAGACAATGTACAGCGTGTACTATTCTTGTGTTGCGGTACATGAATATAATTATATCGTTATTAATTTCGTTAGATACGCGATTCCATATTATATTCCCTTTTAATCAAATTCTAAAAGTATGCTTGTCGACTCCGGTATCTCTTTAGTTAAAGACTTCGATGCTTAAAATGTTTAGGGAGAAATGGAATACTGGTGTGTATTTTTTCTTTAAAGTACCAAGACCAGCCATTTACTGTATGTTTATGTTCCAAAATGAATATCGTTTATGGCCTTCACACACATTACAGTATGCTCCTATTCTTTTTATGCTCAGCTACTAAGATTTCCCTTTAGTGGTAGAATTCAATATCTACAACGGGCACAGCAAAGACATTTACTGTAAGTCTTTCTACGACAGACCAACGGACCACGAGTGCCCCTGTTGGTCAACCAACCAAGCTCGCGGTACCGAGCGTCATCTTGCGTCACAATGCGCGACGCCACCTGCGGTACGTGTCTGTAACGCGCACTTTGAATGGCTGCATCTGTAGTCACAAGAATGTTGGCCACGTTGGAGAGCTTAATGTTTATCGAGCCATATCTTGAGGCCATCTTGGAGACACAAGGACTTATTAAGTTGAAATAAGCACATGTGTATAAATAATTTCCCTGCTACTTGTAATTCCATGATTGTATAATTGTGTGGAATCCACAATTCTCACTTGGGTTTGCATGTGTACAGTATGTAAGGAGCTGACTAGGGTCTGTAGACCTCAGGAACAGAACAAGGCATTTAAGATTTCTTTTTTCTTTATATATGAATATTTTGTAGTTAAGATATTCCAAAAAATCTGCATCTTTCTTTCCTTTTTTGTTTGTTAAATTCTGAATTTTCCCTTTAAGCAGTAATTGGGAACTTAATATACAAAGCCTTGAAAAAGTATTCAGACTACTGCAGAGTTTTCACATTCTGTTGTTTGAAGCTTGCATTAATGACACTTTGAAGTAACAAATTAATATTTGTTATACACTTGCTCCACATATTTAAATACAAAACACAATAAAAATACATGTATAATTAATGTGAAAAAGGAAAACTCATGATTACATAAGTATTGAAGCCTTTTGCTGTGGAAAACCTAAATTATTTTACTGTATGTGCACAAAATTACCTGAATGAGCCACTCAATTACATGAGTTTCCTCTATGTGTTCATGATTTCAGAATATGATCAAACTTTTTGTATGATTTCTCAGTTTTGTTTTGCATCCAAGCCACAATATTTTACACAAACAGAAACTTACTGTTACGTCCCAGTGTGTGGTCTATGTGTGTTTTTGTTGTTATGTTCCACACTGCTTACTTTGATTGTTCTCCCTCCCCCATTGGCCCACAATTACACCACTCTTTCTGTATAACATCATCTTCAATTAGCTTCTTGACCAATCACAACTCATCTTATTCATATAAAACATGGGGGCTTTCAGAAAGAAGAGGCCTTTAGTTTGACTCCAGTCCTGAAAAAAAACATTTTTGTACATAATTCACTGATAGCACTTGCCCATAGACCAATCCTCCTTCATTTGTAAACCCATTTAATGATTGACATCAATTGATATTGATATTTTTGACTGAGAAGATCGATAAATGAAAATAAAAACTTTGGGTTTCCTTTGGTCATGTAGTAAATTTAAAGCAAGACTCAACCATTAAGACTAAGGAAACTTCAAAACAACTTAGGAAAAAAGGAATAGATCATGAGAAGGGTACAGAAAAAAACTGAATTGCTGAGATGTGAAAAATGTGAAAACAATATTCCAGTCACTTCACAAAGCTGGACTGTATGACAGAGTGGCAAACCCATATTTGATCTCTACGGTGGCCCAGAAGTACAGTGCAAACGACTCAAATAAAAAATATGTGGTGCAAAATAAATAGAAGTGCAGTCTAAAAAATGTGGACATGCAAATGAAAAAGTATGGAGGTGTAAACTAAAAAAAAACATTGACACACATTCTAAAATAGGTGCAATCTAAAAAGTGCCTTTCTTTTGCACTTCTGCGCCACTGTAGATCTCACATGTAGTTAGCAAAAAACATTTAAATGATGCTGTCAACATGTGGCAAAACATTTTTTGGTTGAACAAGACAAAATGAACTTTTTGGTGTTACAAATATCCTTGAGTAGCCCAGTAAAGTCTTGACTTGAAATCCTATTGAGAATCTCTAGAAAAGCTGTCATCCATAAGCAATCCCCAAACAATTTGACAGAGTTTGAGGAAATCTACCAAGGCAAATGGGCACAAAGTGTACCAGACCAATGTGCAAAGTTGACAGTGTGCTACCTGAAAAATACTTGCAGCTCTAATAATTGCCAAAGGTACTTCCATCAAATATTGAGTTCATGAGTCTGAATACTTAAACAATCAAGACATGTATTTTTTTGTTGTTAGTTACTATATATTGTAACTTATCTAACTCTTAGACGTCTGTTTGAGCATTTAGGTTTTGAATCAAATCAGTAAAGGCAGGGTGTGAATACTTTTGTAAGGCATTGTATAATTGATTATCACTAAGGATTGTCCTTTTTGATCCAGCTAGAGCCTCTTCTAATTTAATTAAGTGAAGCTTGTGAATTGTCAAGAATGGAATTTTATTATACATTTGAGGTTTTTCTTTGTTAAAAGAAACAATCTGGTAAGTATGTAAGGAATGTATAAATCACATTATATCAGATCACACTGAAAATAGTTTTTTGTTTATATTTTACTTTGCATTACTAATCTGATTTACACTGCATTGCTTATCTCCACAGGAGCATTCAGTAGCATGTGCAATATTAAATTAGTAAAATAAAACACAGCATTATACATTATTATAATGCACAGCAACATTAATAATAATAATTAATTATTATTATTATTATTATTATTATTATTATTAAATAACAGTGAGAAATGTCTATACTATTTTGCTCACGAAGTTTAGGATTATACAGATGTAACATAGAAATCACAACTGAAATCAGTGACCTGACAGGAGTGAATGCCTACTGTAATTGCTTAATGTAGCCAGGTGCGCTTTTATCCTGTTGGTCCACCATTGGCATCAATAGAGATCAATTAAACCTCATGGTCTTAATTATAGTTGACAAGGGATTTTATATCACTCATCCTCCAGATGGTTTCTTGGCTTATGCAAAGTTTATGGGAATTCTACAACTCAAGGATTTTGTAGGACTGTGGACGTTAAACCAAGATATATTTCAAGTTGTGCTAAATTGACTGCCAGTTGTGTCCTGGAGGAAGATTTTTTTTCTTGATAAATGAACAGTCTGAGGAAGTGTTCTTTAAGTTCCAATAATGTTATTCTAGTACAGTATGTACTTACTAAGAAGAATAATAGAGATCTTTCATGCCTGGTTATATTAGTAATATGCTTCCATTATACCTAGGCAAATCTCCAACCTTTAATCCAGCTCCTATCTATGATTGAAGTGTTTTGAGTGGGGGACTGGGCCAACGTGTGTTGGTTACAAACGAAGAAAAAAAATAATTCCAGGTTAAAAAGTAGATTGAAGAAAAACAATGTTTGGCTGTTGAACCTTCTTCAGGTACAGTGTGTGGGCGAGAGAGTAAGGTTGCGGGGACATAAAGCACAGGAGAACAAAGGACAAGCTAAGTGAGAATGGGCACAGAGGAGGGGAGAAAGACTGTCAAAACAAAGGGAGATCCGGGGGAGAGGTGTGAAAAGCTGAAATCTGAACATAAATGGACATGATCTAAAATAAATTATTTAATTTCTGATTAAAATATTTTAATACATTTGAATAATTGTATTAATAATTGGTAGGCATTATACTAACTTTAAATAATCTTAGCTCCTGATGTTTTTTTATGGATTAGGAGTCCTGAAGTCTCTCAATCCCTTACACCGAAAGGTTTCTATTTTTCACATTGGAATTAACTTTTACTTTTAATTTTATGGAGCCTATTTTATTTTACTAGTTTGTCTTATATAAAAAAAAACATAACTAACCCATATGCCATATAAGCCCACCCTATCATCGCAAGTACATATCTTCCATTAATGAACCCCAAAATGAAATCAGTTAGCAGATAATTACAATAGAAGTACCAGGCAGTGAAAATTTAATGATGTCAGCAGCAGCACTCAAAGGACCCCCAGCAGCATAAATGTAGTATAAATCTGAGCAGTAGAAAACTCAAAATAAATAAGAGACCAACCAAAAAATTCTCCCCCATTACTGTGAGAGGCTAAGATAGGAATCATCATTTATTAAGAGTACTTAGATGACAGAAAGAAGAACTGTTGTTTAGAACACAATGCTTACAATAAAGAACCAATGAAGCAAAGATACACAGAATAAAACAAAACAGACTAAATCTTAAATGGAAGACAAAATTCTGCTATATAAAGTAATTTATCAGAGCAGAAAGCAAGCACAAAATATTAATGCATGCAACCCCCATACCACTAAAACTAGTCTCTAAAAAGATTTGTCACTTGGTCTCCCAACATCACTCGACTGAAATCCGCTTAGCAAAGGTAGCTTGTCTCAGAGAAAAAAAATCCTTGCTCCCAGTTCTTTATAGACAGTACAAAAAATCTCTTGTGTCAGCCTTTCTCTTTCTATGGTCTTCCTAACAAAATTAACATAATGAGCTGCAATTTGCACACAGTTGGAATCACTCTGTTGCCTAGATGCTTGTCATCTACCTCACAGTCAGGTGTGACAGGTGCTGCATCGGGTGGGGACCTGACATGGAATAGAGTGACAGAAAGAAAAAAAGAAGAAAGAAAGTGGGAAGGAAAAAAGATAATATACCACAGTGCTTGGTAATTTAGTGTTGTAGTCCTGAGTTGCTGTGTTATTATAAAAAGCAGTTTTCATACAGTGATAGCCTTATGCTTAACCCTGTTAGAAATTCTTGAAGAGAGTGAGGAAAATGTGTTCAAGTCAGTATGTACCTTTTAAAAAGCCATTAAAGATGTTAATTGTGATAACATAAATATACATTTCAAAACTAAATGATCTAAAGTGTTTGATCAGCAGAAAACTATCTTTTCTGTTGTAAATGTTAACAATGGTCATTTTGATTTGAGCTTTTTAATTTTATACTCTAGTATAAAATAGTGCACCAAAATGATTAAAAATAACAGATGAAACAAGAACACAGTGTGGTATCTATTTTCCATGGAAGAACATCAGCAGGATATACATCTCTCCAAAATTAACCATACTCATTGTTAATATGTATCTTTTCCTGTAAAAGGGAAACTATTGGCAGCTCAACAAACAGATAAATTTCAGTAAGAATTGCATCAATGCCAGGTGTTTACACTTTTTATCACATAATAAACTGTTTCCATTCTCTCAGACAGAGCTATATCCAGCTTCACCAGAGCCAAGGCTGCAAAAAAGAGTCTAGAAAATTAATAGACTGGAGAAATCTCATACAATATGTCTGATGATGCTGAATGTCCAAAGTGTATAATTGTATGATTTAAGATGAAAAGGTAAAATATGTAGTTTATCTCCATGGAAATAGACATTGAAATCTAATAGTGACATTGGAAGTAACTTGACATTGTATATTACAAAAACAGAAAAAGTGCTTAAAAACAAAAATATACATAACTTGTCTTGCTAAGAAAGTTAATTATGAAATTTATTATGTATTTTAAAAAAATACAATCTGATTTAAAAGTGGTAGGGGCGTGGGCAATAACAAAAGCCTAATGTTAAGAGTAATGCACATCTAAACTGACATATTTAAAATTCCAAAGAATTATTAAAATACCTCTGAATATTTTTAAATCGTATGGGACAATGTAGAGATTATAAATAAATATGATCTCTTCCATTTTCTTTATCTATAGGTACTCACCATTATTGCCACTTTCTCCATTATTGTTTGCCATCTTTTAAAATCTGTAGCACAAGCACAATCAACAGCAAACACGCCTATCAACAACAAAAATACACAGCATCATATTTAAGTATGTCTTTTGATATTCTTCTATTTCTTCATCATTCCTCTCAGTTATTTCCTACTCTGCTTTATATTTATGACAATTTCATTTCATGTTAGGTTGCTAGATTAGCTGGGCACCTCTGCTTCTCTTGATTATTACATTAAAGGATATAGCTTTACTTAACTTTTTGGTGGTCAGACTTTTTAAATGACTTGGTGTGAAAATCTCTTAAATTAAATCTCTCCTATTGTTTCAACTTTAATATACTACAGAAACAGATTTGAACTGATGAATGCAATTGCTTAATTCTTTTCCACAAATCAAAATGAATGTACTTTTATGCATTAATTTTCATAGTTTTATAACAATCAACAATACTGGACACTGAGAATTCTGCAGGATAAATATTTTTGCTGATCTTCAAAATTTATTACAGGGTCTTTCCCTGATTCCCTCATGTAGTATTTGATTACAGTGCAGCTAAATTGATCTCACATTCTTATGTATTTCACAATACGTCTTTAATTTGTTGGGTGTACCTCTTCATATTTACTCAGTGTTCTAGTAAAGGAAATAATATATGTATAGCTATTATTCAGGATAACACTTTATGTATGTTCTAGGATCTTCAACTACATTACAATATACCACATATATCCCTTCCTTTCAACTTGCATCTTCATTCTGCAATATGTGCATATGGGGTTTCCTGGGACACAACACTTCCATTGTACTATTTACTGTATATTAGATATTGTAAGATATCTTATATAAACGTAAGAGGTAAACAATGAGCCTTTTCCTTTCTTCATGTGGTTGCTATGGAGGTATCTCCTCCTCTGGTCCATGACGCCAGAGACTGAACCCTATGATCTTGGAAGGCAGCAGCTGATGACATAGTGGCACTAATAAACCTGTCATTTTGTCTCAATTATTGATTTATTTGTTGAACACCCGTAGAAGGCTCCACAGCTGAAACGTTGTGTTTCCTTCTTCTCTTTTCAGCATGGAATAACTTGTACCAATCTGCTATGCATGTTGTGCGATCTCTCAGAAAACCATTTGATAGTCCATAATTTGATATACCGTATTAGTTGACCTTTTCAAAAGCTTGGTAAGGATTGATTTGTGGCTTCCTCTCCTGTTCTGAATGTTTTAACATGGAGTGAGATGTGCAGTTGAATGAACAATAATATTACACTGTCAACTATGTCACACTTGAAGAAGGCTTCACAACCGAAACCTTGTGTTTTCTCTCTACCTTTTCAGCATGGAATAAACCTATTGTTCCTTTGCAGACTATGCATGCTGACACAGCTACCCACCTGAAACACTGCTAATATTGACAATTGTTTCTGAGAAATTTTCTAACTTTGAAGCATGTGACTTTTACAATGCAGTTTTGTATCTGTAACAAGAATTTGTGGTTTGACACATAGTGCCTTGCAAGGTTTGCCCCTGCAAAGAAATTTTTCAAATTGAAATTTGCCAATTTCATGTGTATTCAGAACCCTAGGTCAGAATCTGTTCTAAACCCTTCTGACAACATTCCTGAATCTATTTAGGTAGGTCTAGACAAGCTTTGAATATTGAGATTGTGTAATATTGCATTGTGCATATATTGCAATATATTGCAATTATCAAGTATTGCCTCAAATTTTCAGTTGTTTTTAAGTCAAAAGTTTGGGCCACTCAAGGACTTTCATATCAAAACATCGCAGTATAATTTTGGCCTTGTACAACATATCGTAGTCAAATTGAATGTAACTTTTCAACCAAATTTGGATTCCTTCCTGGCTCAAGCAGTTTAGTGTCTAGGATTCTAACAAGGCTCCAAATCCCTGATGATGAAACAAATTCCCACAACATGATGTTGCTACCACTGTGCTTGACAGCTGACATAGTGTAGACTAGACAGTTTGCTGTCCTGCATTTGTTAAATTTGCATTGTTGCATTTGTCATAACACCTTGCATTTGGACCAAAAAGTTCAAATTTTGTTTAGTCTGTCCATAAAGGCTCCTGCAGTAAAACATAAATTATCTGTTGCAAACACTGTATTAAATTATTTTTTTATCAGTAATGGCTCCATCCCTGTTGCTCTGCCCTACAGGCCAGTTCTGTGGGTTAAGATATTGTTAACTCAAGGATATTTTCTTCCATCTCAAGCATTACAACTATTGCAAAGATGGCTGTGCCTTCATATCATCCCTAAGATTCCTGTTTTCTTAACTACTTGGTTTGGAGAGACAGGCTGATCTGGGCAGTCTCTAGGTGGTAAAATACAGTTTCCTTGTCCCTGATTAATTTTGAAAGTTCCTTAACCTTCAAGGATTAATCTTATCTTAAACTAACTACTTATCCACTACCTAAATACCAACTGATTGCCTGCGTACAGTTTTTATCCTGAAATCATTTGATCAACCATACTCAGAAAGGCATCTGTTCCTGTTAAAAGGTCATTAATTCAGTTAAGTTAGGTTCACTTATAACTGCATTAATAAATCATACTTTCCATGTAAATTATTGATCTTAATACTATTCAATGAAAATTATATTTTAGAAATGATGCTTAACAAATATCTTTCATTGTTGAATTGAATCAAACATATTACTTCATCTTTTTAATATATGTTGAGAACATATTAAAATATCTGTCCAGACAAAGAAAATAAAGGTATTAGAAGCAAGATTTATCATACACTGGCAAATTAAGATTATAAATTAGCTCAAATTAGTATTTTTGCAGTTCACAATGTGGCAGAATATGACTAAAGACCACATTCAATAATTTAAAGATTTGATAAAATATGAACATTCAACATGTTTTAAATAATTACATCTTTTATACTGTATCTTTTGTTGTTTTGCACCTGGGCTATGTCATTAGTCAACTATGGCTGGACTTGCTGAAGCAGAAGTGTGCACCTGGCCAAAAAGCTCCAGATCTGGGTGGCTGTTTATTCAACTTGCCATGCAACAGTAAAAACAGGTACTGTAGGTACGGTACCTGCAAGATTGTAGGTAATGACAGTATGAAAAGTATCACTCCTCCAAAAAGTTCTATCTCTCCTCCAAAGCAGAGTGGTAAGATAGTTTGATGAACAATTAATGGTTCTACCTGCTGGGTTCTGAAGCTGTTTCTACACTTGATTTTGATAATTGAAAAATTGCTTTATCAGTCAAGGTTATAACAACTTTCATGAAAAGCATCTATCAAAGAAAATGCACTACACATAAAAAACAGTTCAAATACAGAATGAAGGGTTTACTACTTCCCTATTTCTAGGGCAAATGATTCTGGCGTGGTAATAATTGGAAGTGTACAATAAAATAGGAAAAAGGCATTATAGATATATATCCATCAGAAATTAGGTTATATCTTGCTGTACAATGATTTTACATTAATTTGTAATGTATCACCTAATAGTAAGCAGTACTCATCCACATTAATAACAAAGCATAACAAATCTGCATCTCTCAAGAGAGGAATAAGGAATAATGAATTTCATTTCTATCTATCATCACTCAAAACAAGGAAGACTTCTGATATTTTCATGACTCCCTTGCAGGTTATGAGCCAGCTGTAGGGTCATATTAATCAATAAAAGTAACTCACCCTTATTGCATCAAATAATTAAATTCTTAATAGCTTCCTCAAATACACAGGATACTGATGATTTAGCTGTCTGAACTGTTTAAAAAATGTAGATAGGTCGCACTACATTTGACTGAATACTTGATGGATGAACTATATAATCTACTACAGCTTAAAACACACTAACAGTTTAAGAATAAATGCTACTAACAAAAGCCACAATTTATAATGTCATATTATACAGAATGGCCTTTTTAAAAGGTTTGTCTTAATTTGTATTATAGCTATACATTTTTAGATTAAAAGTTTTAAATTACCATTTGAACAAATTAATACATTTAGTTATTCCCTCAAGTTGTAAATTGTAACATCCTTTGCTGTTTTTTTATGATACATTTTATTAAAGAACAATATAGTTAGGAAGTTAGAGCTATCTCTAACCACATTTTATAAAATATCTATACATGACTGAGGTGTATGGATTTTGTACTAATTAGCAAGAAAAATGATCACAGCACCCGAGATCTTTAACTACACATCCCCAAATGTCAGACACATACAAAGTAAATATTGTTAAGGTTATTGGAAGTCACTATTGAGGTGTCTCAAGAATCTATAGACAATTTTCAAACATCTATTGTCAACATTTATAGTTCTCAGGAGCTTTAAAGCAAAAAATGAATTTAAGTGTTTATTTGGGTCTGAGACACACAGAGCAAAGGAGTCTGGTTTTCCTTGGTTAATGTAGTTCTGAGTAAATTATTAAGAGTCATTAACAATTAAGGAACAGAAGGTAAAAACAGGCAGGTAGGCAGACAGAGAGGAAGGAGAAAGAAGGACATGAGAGAGAAGGAAGTACTGTACATGGGAGAAAGGACAAGTCACAAGGGAAGAGGAGAAGAGACAGTGCCAGGATGGAGGGATCCTTTTTCCAATTAGTCTTACACCAGATTTGAGTTAAGCATTTGAACATTGTTAAGAAAGCTTCCCATTTTGTTGCTTTTAGAAAACTCTGATTTCCTACATAGGGAATCCCTAGGCTAAAAACAGCCTTGCTGGTTAGTAGATTCGTTTTTAGAACAGGGAGAAGTTGAGTGTATTGGGCTATATATAGGATTTGAATACTTGGTAGTAGTCTGGGGATTTTCTGGTTGGCCTTTGATAAACTTTGTAAATAGTGTAACTTTTGTGTTGTTTAGTTTATGTTGTGTCATTACTAATAAACCCAGTGTGCCTGGTTTATTACTCTTTTCACCACAGATGTGCCAGAGAACAAATAATTCAGGTGGTTCTAATTATACCAACAGCTGAAGTAATGCCTATGGAACAAGTAATAGGTTTATTCAATGCTGGAAAGAGAAGAAAGGAAACACAACATTTCGGCTAAGGAGCCTTCTTCCGGAGTGAGCAACTTCTATTTGTATCAATATCAAACTCATTAAACCAATACATTCTTCAAAGGTCAGAAGAAGTTAGAATAAACTTAGGTCAAAGGATTTAAAGTTAATGTAATAAGCAAAAGAAAAACATGAAACAGAGAGCACCAAGAGGAAACTGACGGTACATTTCAGACTAAAAATAACAGCATTTCTTTATACAATGCGCTGTGAGAATCCAGTCTATGCTACCCAGCCAAGAAGTTGAAATTTGCTTGCTACAATCCTATTGAAAATAACTGGATAAAATCTATAGTTTAAGCAAAATAGCAAGATGGCTTGAATGACTTCCTCCCATTTGTAATCTTCTTAAGTTCTTATGTCACCATATCTGTCTGATTTGAATGCCTGTTAAGCTCATATACATACATTAAATATGTATCACTATGAAACTGTTTACATACTGTAGTTTTATTATTTGTTCATCTTTCCACTGTGAAAAAGAGTAGGTGGAGAGGCAGGCAGGAAGATGGAGCAACAGTGGTGATTATAGATTTTGTCTATAGAGAACTCCTCATGGTATTTAAGGGTGTTTTTCTGCAAGAAGTGTAGGCAGCCTTTGTTGCTGGACTTCATCCAGCACATTCTTCCTTAAAGACTTTAACATTGATATTGACAATAAGAAAGAAAACTATATTGTTACTATATTTATGAGTCTCAACCTTATGACTATTTTTGCTTCTGATTCCTTAACTTTCTATCATACTTCTGTATACTCATAATTTTGCAAATTAATCTAGTAAAGCATTTTCTTTAAAATAACTCTGTTTAAAACATGCTCTGAGGGTGTCACTCAGTGCCTAGAGAAAAAGAACAAACAGAGCCTTAGACAAGACTACTTGTATGCTAAATACAGTATATAAATCACCAGAGATTGTTTCTGCAAAATAAATATAATTAACATTCAATAAGGACATTACAAGCTGCTAGATTTGTTTTCTAAAGAATGACTTTCTTCATAGATAGCATAAACTTTAGCCCATAAAACAGTCAAAACAGCTGTTAAACAGATTCTTTAGTGTTTACAAGATTGAAGACCAAAACAATGATATGCTTACATGCTACCTTTGCCAATACAATCCTCTTACCTAAATTGAAGTTGATTAACCAGACTTCCACTATATACTAATCTTTCTAGAAATCCACATCCAACTCATTTATTTCTATTGGATGCCTCAGCTATTCTCACAGGAGATTTTATTCTGTGCAGTTTTTGTCTCCAGCTCAACAAAAAAAAATGACTAAGTACATGCCCTCACCAAATCCTTGCAACTTTGTGCCCAACACATCTGCCAGGTCCTTTTTATTTAACTTCAAGTTCTCAGTCACCCTAACATTGGGCCTGAATACCAATGCTCATGGGATCTCAGGGATATCAACCTCTATTTCACCTACAGTCTAATGTAAAGTGCTGCTATGATTCTAGTGTACTGTTGATAAAACAGATGTTTTTCCTCAGAAAAATGTAATAAAAAGTCTAATTAATTTTTAATGTAAATTCATGTAAAAAGTTTGTCATTAATTAGAAACCTAATTACAATGCCAAAGCACATTACAAGGCTCAGACTAGGCTTTGAAACATAACAGAAAACCACATGATGGTCTAACAGCCCAATTGGTGAGTTACATTGGCAATTAGAAAGATTTGGATAATGTTTAAAACTGTAAAAAAAATCCAACTGATCCATATTATTTGATCCTGTGTCTTGTCCTTGTCTATCACTATTACATTTCTGCCTTACAGTGTTGTACTCCAGGTGTTACGCAAATCACACCGAAAGAAATTGGACCCTTGCAAATTGCAAACAGCTAGAAATAAATCCAAAGGCGAACAATCCAAAAATCATAAAGGCAAGAGCCTAAATCCAAAAAACAGGGCAGAGGTCAAATTTCCAAAAGATACAGCATTTAAGGAACGTGTGGTGAGAGGAAACTAAGCTAGCATCAAGCTGACAAGTTAGTGACTCTAATACCAAGCATAGGAATGTGGAAGTTGGAGGTTTAAATAACGAAGGAAATGGAACATGATTGGAAATTTACTTAATATGTGCTATTAGTGAGAACGAGTGTGGTATGTGGCTGTAACACCAAGGGCTACAGGATTTGTAGGAGTTCCTTAGCAAAATCAAGATAAGTCTCAGCATGATTTCTATCAAGCATATGGTTCATTGTATAATTAAAATGTGTCCCTAGTGGGTTTTGGTCTGGGTCAAAGACCACAAACAGTGCTTCTAAATACTGCATTTGAGGAATTGTCCTCCCTACAGCCATTAGGTACATATATAATCAGAAAAATAAAAATCTTTTCATTCTGTAATGACCTGCACTTTCAACAGCGTTTGTCTTACTATGTTGTTAAAAATGAAATAATTTAGAAAACAGTTATTCCTAGACTCAAATTGGTTCTATTACTAACAACTTCAGTTCACTTATTACTAAAAACATCTGCAGCTACTTTCCCATGCCTAAAAATCTCAAATACAATAGCACTTTTAGCAAAGTATCCACAATACTGAAACTTCATATACTGTATTCTTCCAAGGCATAGCAGAGTTAGAAACTGTAAAACATTTAAACATAGATATATAATACAGCAATACAAATAAAACAAATTTGTATTAAATATTCAGACTATTGTGTGGAACAATTTTAATCAAAATATCCTGCAGCCATATGAATTAATAAATAATGAGCCCTATAATAGAACAAGGATTTATAACTTTTCAAATAATGATGTGAAGTTATAAAATAACTTGTTTTGGGTAAATAATTATCATCATTAATTTACATCTTTCCTTCAGTCTGATCAAAGAAATCCTTAACTCTTTGAGTATTATAGCTTCCTCGAAAGACAGTGTACAGTGAATCAATAGTGACAAAAGAAACAGTAATGTTGCCTTCTCCATAACTGTTTACCATCTCCACTTCTCGTCCAAAGAGGAGTAAGCATCGTTCATTGTACTACTCACCACAATATTCCTGTACTTATTCCCAGCACCATTTAACTTTTAACCATCAGATTTAAAATGACCTTTTTCTCCTACTCCTATATCCATCCATACCAGTCCCCACACACTGTGTCCACCACAGTAGTGTTTTCATCCACTCTCACTCTTTTTCAGGGGAGTTTATTTAGATGTCCCATTTGTACCATCACAACAATTGACACCTAAAATACAAAAAAATATATTTTTAACAAAAACAATTTTTAAAATAGTGAAGAAACCTATAAAATAGAGAAGAATAAAGAAATAAAGTGAAGACAATTAGGGAAAAATACAGGTACAAACTTTCCAACAGTATCAACACATACTGGGACACAGTACCTGTTAATAGACAGGTAAATGAATAAACTTATAAGCCACTTACAGCAACAATTTCACAAACCAATTAGCAGAAAAATAACAATACCCATAACATTGTTAAATGTATTATCCTGATTAACATTTGTCATCATTGAGGTTGATTAACAACTCTCTACTGTGAAAGTCATAGGTTAGTAGAGCACATGGCCACAGATCTAAACAATACAAGCTGTTTTTGTTCTGTTTTAGGCAAATTTAAGCAATTAAATGTTATGTTTCTGTAAAATTCTGAAGAAAGTTCATGTTCATCTATTTAATTAGAAATGTAACATTTGTCAGAGTCCATATAATCTAATAATCCAATGCATTCCTAAAGCATATCTCTTAAATGTCTATTTTTATTTGTACACCAAGAGCAATCCTGAGTCTGTCTTGAGGTTTTAATCATACAGTTCCCAGTTCATATTGTGTTTAACTATAGTAGTTTTCAATACAGAATTGAACAGAAAGAAGTCTAAAAGTTTTCACGTGATATTTTATGACTAGTGCTTTAGTAGACAATTTTGTATGCTATACATGTGCCTGTTAGAGAAAACACCCAAAAATAGGTTTGTGGATGAAAAACAACCACAGAAAGGATTTGGGTCAATTACATTAAATCAGGACACAAACAAAAACAGGAATTCCATTCTTTTTTTCACATGGAAATTGCCATTTATATGAAATCATACTAAGAATGCCTCAGGAGCAAGTCTAAAAGGAATCTCAGATCCCCTTAGTCCTAAATATCTCATGGTTTTCAACCTTAAGGATCTATAAATACCTGGGCTGGACAGTTTCATTGCATACTTCCCAGATAAGTACAGTATATAAAATGTTCATTCTTTCATTTTCAAAGGTCTTTCAAAGGTCAAGGAATTAATGAGTAGAGACTTTATTCACTTCTAAGGATATATGTCACACCAATAATGACATTTAAAAATACCATTTGAGCTGGTGCTCAGGTGCATACCATTGGAGCTAGTCCAGTATAACTAAATGTTAAATACCCATGTATGGTATTTGTACACCTGTCTTTTATGGTGCTTACATACTGTACACTTTATTTAAGATGTCACCTGGCACAGCATCCGGTATGCATTTCCAGGTGTGTCTCCAGTAAGATTAAAACACAATTTTTATTCATTATTATTAGCTGTTTTATATTAAAAAGGAAATTTTAAGCGACCATGAAGCGGTATTAACCATTATGTTCAGCATGCTTAATTACTGTAAGATAAATACAATATTTATTTTAATAATAATAAAAATTAAAAAATAGCAGCAGACCTATACTGTACATTGAGCCTATGTTTATTTCGATGTTTTGAATGCCTTTAAAATGTGATACCTGGTTTATATTGCTTTTCTGTCTGCATTCCATATAACTTCTGGATTTGGCAGGCATGATTTAATATGTCAGTAAAATGCTTCTACTGGTACTGCTACCACTACTAGTAATAGTAATAACAGTGATGCATTTTGCATTATTTTTGGTTCCTACAGTAAAAATAAATCAAAGGGGAATTCAAATTACCCTCATCTTGCTCCCACTGGCAAGTAGAAACAAGGCGACACTTGCATGTAATGCTTGTTTTTCTTGCAGTACTGCAAAGAATTTTCACATTTCACTGCTCACTTTAATTTTATTTGCGTATTTATTCATTAATTAATTTTACACTTCTGTAATTTTGTTAATGAAATGTAAAGAAGTGTTATCATTTTAACAGCACTTCGTCCTAGAGCTTAAGTTTAAAAATTTTTGACCTTATGCAGAATGCTGTGCTCATTTATTTATGTACATGTTCTTTAAGGTCTGTTTCTTTTGAAATAATTAAGTGAATTCTTTGATTTTATTGTGATAGTTTTGTAGGTAAGAGAATTTTAGTCATTAAAAATGTACATAAAATGTAAATACATTTTAGACAGTGGCATTTCTAAACAGTGAGTGAACATTATTTTTTCCTATTCACAGATAGGGCAACAAACATTGGCTCTCATTTCTCCATCAACCAACTTGACTGCTTCCATTCATAAAACAGTTATTGAAACACAAAATTGACTGAGACACCTGAAGTATGTGTTCACACACCTGAAAATTGCTCAACAGCTGAAATGTATTCTTTACACTTATAAGCATAGAATTAACCTTTATTTTACATTTCATTGCAAATTAAATACTGTATATTATCATTCTTATCATTTTACTTTGTAAAGAAACCTGCCTGGGTTTTTAGATTTAAAATCTTAAATCTCATGGCATCAAAAGTGCTTCGATTTTCCTAATATCTGCCTATTATTTGTTCCTTCTTTTCAAACTGCACCCTAATCCGAAAATTCTGACATTTACCGTATACATTTTTAAGTTAATATTTTCAGTAAAACTTGAATTATCAAAATGATGGCAGCACAGTGGTGCAGTAATTAGCACTGGGTCTATGGGTTCAATTCCTGGTGTGCTATCTGCATGGAGTTAGTATGTTCTCTCCAACTTTGAATGAGGTTTAATCTTGTTGGCTATGTATTTCTGTACTTACTTTTTACTAACTCTGTCTGGAAGTATGGAAACTCCTTGGAGCACAAGGAGCAGCATGGCTCGCGTACCTCTTCAACAAGATCTTTGAGGAAAAGGCACCCCCGGAAATGTGGCAAAACAGCATCACAGTGCCAATTTGGAAAGGCAAAGGCGATGTTAACGACTGCTCCAATTACAGGCCGATCCAACTGCTGTGTCATACAATGAAGATTTTCGAGTGTGTGCTGGACGCACGACTAAGAACCATCATTGATATCTCGCCAAACCAATGTGGCTTTGTGAAAAACTGCGGAACAATAGACGCCATACACGCAGCCTGCCTACTGATGGAAAGGCACCATGAGAAGAGGAAAACGATCCAAACAGCTTTGTATTCTCTGCTCTTCATACTTGACATTGATACGGTGACCAAAGATATCCAAACGATATCCATGGACGCTATTGTATGCCAATGATGTTACGATAGCAAGTGAAACGCGACACGGCCTCGAACAGCAAGTACAGGAGTAGAAGACGCGCCTTGAACGATTCGGGATTAAACTGAACATCAAGAAGACGGAGTACCAGGAATGCGGTGATCAAATCGATGGCACAATCACAGCTGGTGGGGTCCAACTGAACAAAGTGACCCAGTTCAAGTACCTAGACTTATGTGTCAACTCCAACTGCACTACCCTCTGTAGCGGCGAGGCTTATTAATAAGGAAGAATTAAGTGTTCTGAGCCTTCCCAAATGAGGCCCCATTTCTCTGTTCATCTCTGTGGTGCAGCCACAGAGAAACTATTTATGCAGGCTGATAAGGTTTCCTAGGACAGCTCCCAAAGGGGGATGCATATAGCTAAGCCTGGCTATCATGATCAATGGTCATCCATTGGCGCCTATCTGTCTAGGGAGTGCCAGATGGACATCTGGACTGCATTCCTAAGTGTCAGGAGTAAGTGACTCATATCTCACCTTGATCAACCAATCAGGGACTGGTAGGGCCGAGTAACCCACGTGGGACTCTGATGCCCATGGAACTTTCAGCCAATGAACGAGCTGAAGTTCCTCCAGGTAAAAACGAGATTCAGTAAGAGATTCAGGGAGAATTCTGTGGACTGTTCTAAAGGGAATTCAAAGGAGAATTCCAGGGCAGGACGGCCCAGGAGCAGAAGGCTCCCAAGGGCAGGACATTCTCGCAGCGCGCCTCCTGACCATCCCGAGACTCAGCCCGGACAACCAGGGAATGGCCAGTGTGTCCGAGTGCCAGAACTTTCCTTTGTTCTAAGAGTCTAGAGTGGAGGTTGCCAGAGAGTAACCAGCAGCAGGCCTCGTGAACAGGTCGGAACTGTGGACAGCTGAATCACTATTCAGAACTGGCTCTTCATCAGAAACGAACCGGTCCTCTTCCTGACTTGCTGGGACTCACAGTCATCTTTTGTCCTGTGCACAAACTTTGCTAGTTAAAGCCAACACTAACTAGCCGGTCAGTGAGCATCAGCAGCGCACCGTCGCAAGCCGCACAGCACAGCCTGGCACGGAGCCAGAGAGCGCGGATTGGACAGCAACAAGCCTGCAGCTGATTGTTTGTGCCTGCAGGAGATATGAATCCCCAGAAATTGGATGAGTATTCAACTTCAATGCATTACAGCTCGAGAATTCAATTGTTATCCCAACCAGTTGATATCAATTTAATTCCTAAGAGTTATGTACTTGTTTTGAGTATCTAATGTAGAAGTTATAACCAAGTTCATTTACGAAACGGTCTTAATAAATGATATACTGAACGTATGTCCTCTTGATATGTGTAACACTTCGTAACTGATTGAATATATACCTTTTGTATTCTGATAACCCTCTCGATAAGATCTGTTAGGTTTATATGCATATTCTATGTATTAATAAATGTATCCTCGTGTATTAGTACCTGTGTGTGTGCGTTGTTTGAGTTATGTCGCATGGTTGGATTCTAAAGCCATCAAAAGAATCAACTTTGTGATTTACTGCTACAATTAATAATTGTCTCAGTAAATGCCCAAACCCTACAGAACTGGTGCCTTCAGAGAGCCACAACGTTACATATTTGGCGTCCCTGAACGGCTATGAAACATTACACCTCCAAAACGCCAAGACGCAAATCAGCGCTGCTTGGATGAAATGGCAGCAGGTCACTGGAGTATTGTGCGACAAGAAGATCCCTTTGCACCTAAAATCTAAAGCCTACCGCTCAGTGGTCAGACTAGTGGCCCTATACGGAACTGAATGCTAGCCAACGACAAAGAAACATGAACAGGCACTCCATACGATGGAAATAAAGATGCTGCGATGGACCCTCGGCTTGACAAGACTAGACTCTGTCATGAATGAAGAGGTGCGAAAAACACTCAAAGTTGCCCCAATCACTGAGAAAATGAGAGAATTGCGCTTGCGATGGTATGGACAAGTGCGCCTCAGCAATGACACATCAATGGCAAAGACCGCCCTCAAATTGAATGTGGAAGGCCGCCAGCCCCATGGATGACCATTTACGCGATGGCTGGATCGGCTGAAAGACGACATACACCGAGACGCCGCAGACCGTATGAAGTGGAAAAATCAGTGCAAACAAGCAGACCCCACATAAGTGGGAAAATGCAAAGAAGAAGAAAAGAAGATTTTACTAGCTCTGTCTGTGGATGTTTTGTCTCAAAAGATAATATAGCAACATTGTATCTTTATGCATAGCTGGCATAGTTCTCAGGGAAATGACAGAGTGACATCTCCTGGAACAAATGGTCTATTCAGTTACAAGCAGAAGGGGCTGGTTGTCACGCAAGATAGTAGGAAAGAAAATATAGGTACAGTACTGGTCAGCTTTCTAGAATGACCATATATAGCCACAATTCAAGCAGAGATTCATGTGGGAGTGTATCTTGTATCATTTGTTTCACTGTATAAAAGAGCACTGTAAGCACTGTCTTTTGAGTCTTGCGTACAAGAGCAAGACTCCGATATGCATATGAAATAAAGACGACTTTCAACACACAAACTCTCTCGGCCGATGCCCTTTGTTTGGCAAAACATACATATAACAATTTATTTTACCACATAACCAATTTTGTTAATGTGAATAAAAAGTGTATTTGAATTGGAACCAAATTGCAAAGAAAACATTAAAGATACACAAAAGTCGTGTCCTTCACATTGTAGAATTATATCAGTACTTAGAATGCAGGGTTAGTTTGTTATGAAGTAAATAACCAGTTTCTTGGTAATACTGTAATTGACTGGCAACCCATCCAGTGTGTATCTGGTTTTGTCTCAGTGCTTTCTGGGATGGACTATGATTCCCCTGCAACACTGAATCAGACAAAGTAGTTAGAATATTGATGGATGGATAGACTTTTGTGGTTATAAACATATACAATTTGAATACAAAATGTTAAGGCTGACTCCCAAAGGTGCTCAACCGCTAAATCTAAATCTAAATCTGGGTAACTAAGTTGCTGTGAATGTTATTAATGTGAACAGCTGACTAATCTTCACCAGGTTTAGTTTTGGCTTTTGTTTTCAGTGGTATTCTTGGTTTGCTGCAGAGTAGCTTCTTACAATGTTCTCCTTGTGAGGTTCCTCACTTCAGCAATTGATACAAGTGTAACTGTTTACAATTTGCTGAAAGTATTAAAATAACATAAGGCTATTCAAAATGTGGTTTTCAAGGGTCCTCTTCCTCCCATGCTGGTATGAAGGTTTGAAGGTTTCATATGGTTAAATAAAGTTGAATAAAAATTGAAAGTCAACAAAAAATATATATGACAATTATGACAAAATATATGACAAAAACTATTGACCTGTCATTTATTGTAACTTCATTCACAACAAGATGGTTTCGTGCATTTACATAAAATCAAAAGTATAACACAAATTTGAACTTAAAAATCAAAAACGTAATTCTAATTGACAAAATAGGATGGATCCATTGTACAGATTGATGTGATGTTTGTGTCTCACACTCTATGTGTGCTTTGGTAAGAATAGCTGTTGGAAGCTTTTCAGTGAAGAGTAAATACTGAATTGTGTTGCATGCCAGTTTCAGTATTAGGAAGCATCACAATCCACTACTGTACATATAAAATTAATTTTCAAAAGAAATAAAGTTTCACACTATGAATTATGAGCTTGGGGATTAATTATCTGTCAGCAATGACACTCATTAAAAAACCTTAACCATCTGTTTTTTTTCACAACATGAAACAACTCTTTGCTGATTAACATCATTTGTGAGGTACTTGCATATTTTGGCTGAAGTTTTGGCTGGGAGAAGATGTATGTGTATATTTCAAGCAAAATGATCCATTATCCAGTATTCAGAGGTGAAAGTATTTCAGTCCATATGTACTGTAGATCACATAGGCTGCACAAATCTTCCTAAAAAAATACACCATACCTCATCATTTTTATCACTGCTGAAGAATTTCTGGGAGAAAAAAAAACAGAAATGAGACAGATACCAGCTACAGGTAGCTGGAGGTTTTGTAGATCATTACTGCAGATCATTTTAGAAGCAATCATGACATCATAGCAGCGAGATTGCACCAGTGTATGCTTTCATTTATATGATTGCTTTCTGCCAGCCTCTGCAATGGCTCTATAGGTCATTGGAATAAGAATATTCTTTCTTAGCATGCCACTTTTGATACTAATGCAACTAAAACCATTTTATATACAGTATAAATCCAAATAATAAACACCAATATAAGATTAACAAAAACTTCAATTGCTTCCATGAGTATTTAGACATCTATTCAATATTTGGTGGAAGCTCCTATGGGAGCAATTCATTTAGTCTGATTGTGTACATTTCTTCTAAGTTTACTCACTGGTTTGATATGATTTCTGCCCATTTTTCTTGGCAGATTTGCTTACAATCTCAGCTTGCTTAGGGATCTCTTGTGTAGAGTAGTGCAAATCTTTGCACAGTTTCTCAAAGGTCACTCAAGGGCATTCACTTTATAGTTCTTAAGCCACTCCAGTATTTTTCTGTCCTTGTGCTATAGATAATTGTCCTTCTGAAAGAATATTTGTCATAGTTTTAGGTCTGAAACAAGTTTTCCTCAACTATTTGCTAGTTATTTACACTTTTTATCTTGTCTGATGACAAATTATTTGCCACATGTTTGCAGTATTTCTTTAATGCTTTGTTTTAAACCCAATGTGGCATATGATATTTTTTTTCTGTTCCATGCAAGCATGCTTTGTGGTGTGACCAAGATTTTGTTGACCTACAGTATGGATAATTTCTGTCTTCTCAGCTACTGAAATATTCCAATGTTGCTCCTGTCTTTATCATGGTGCCCCTAACTAGTTTTCTCCTTTCCTGGCTACTCATCTTAAAAAGAGAGTTTGATCTTGACAGAGGCCTTCCACCTCTTATTGATCACATTCACCATACTCAAAAATACATTTTAACCACACTGTAAAACAGATTTAGCTATTAACAATATTGAAACAACTTGGTGAAAGCTACAGTATAACTTTTGTATTGTTTTTGACAATTGTACAGTTGGCTGATAACTCAATGATGTGAGACTAGCTTCAATGTTTCCCAAACTGTAATGACTGTTATATAATCTTTTGCTTTCAATCATGTTTCCTGTTACACGTATGTTACATTTTAAGCAACATGCTCCAAAAGAAATAATAATAATTGAGGAAGGTGTTATATCGTAATGCATTTTTAAATCACTAAATTGTTTTGAAGTAAATTATTTAACTCATTGGACAAATGGATATACCACATACTGTATATACAATTATGTCAAAATAAAAAAAATAGGAAAACATTTCTTTATTTGGTGAAAATAACCTCAGAAGCAATTAGAGTTGCAAATATTTTTGGATACTGTGCGTCTTCACCAACGTTGCACTCCAGCCACGATCATGTTTTGACCATTCTTCTTTAGAAACGTTCTCATGCTCTGACGAGTTGTTTGGAGTGTATGGATGTAAGCAATTGTATATTTTGCCAAAGATTTTCTGTCTATGAGTCACTCGTCAGTATTCACTTTGTTTTTGTTAAGCCATTGTAGCTTTGTCCTTGTGCTTAGAGCCACTGTCCCAAGTTTTAAGCAGACTGTTCGGCAGAGCTTTTGTAATTTAGGTTTGCCATAGTAAAGAGGGGAAACATTTATGCAAACCACCTATTTTTTCACCTAGATTTTTCTTTGCAGTATTTTTTCTGACATTTGAATTATTTCATCTAGAAAAGTGTACTATTTGAACATTCAGGTTCTGATCACATTCACATTACCTTGTGTATACATTACTGTATTTCAGCAAAATGGGGCATTTTTGAAAAGGGATGAATACTCTTGCAAGTCTCTGTGTTTGGTAATGCGTTTTGTTTTGTACAATGACTTTCCATACAATGGTATTTTGAATCATTTCTGAATTCTAAAAACATTCAACAAAAAGAGGAAGTTTCAGCATAAATTATTGAAATAGAATTGTTAAACCTATATTGAACTTCTTAGAAAATAATGCAGCAAATAACTATTTTTGCTGTCAATTTCCTGATAAACTTTCTTATAAATTATTGTACATGTCCTGAGTAATTTACAGCTAAATTACAGCTGCACATACAGTAAGATTTGTCTGTTGTAACACAGGCCAATTTCTATATTGTCTACTGTTTTGTTCGATTGTAACATTCTCTTAGAGAGCACTTTTTAATATTGGGTTTATTAATTTAGTTTTTGCTCTTGAGAGCTCTTCCTAATGCACTTGTGTGGGACTGAAGTCAAAAGAACTGATCACACCAGTTCTTTAATTGTATAGCTTGGTGTTTTGCTTTCTCATTTATGTAATTCTATTTAATTTAGCTTAAGGTCATTGTAACATTGCAAAACAAATGCTAAATGCTTTCATGTGATTACTGTATGGCTTTGAAGACTAGAATGTTTTAGCTTTCTTAATATACTGTATGATGTTTGCACACTAGCAAAACAATGGCAATGATATAAAGGAATAATATCTGGAATTGTAGAAAGAATCAATATCTGAGCTGCTTAGAAAATGATTAATTTTGGTAATAAACTTTATGTATTTTTTTCCCTTGACCACTTTCTTTGCATAGGTACAGAATGTTTGTTTTTGGCATCCAATTTCTCTTAACCTTCCATAATTCCATAATTATTTGCAATTCAGCATATTTGTACTGTATATATTTGTATATATACTGTAGGTTATTTGAGGTTGAGACATAGAGCAGTCATTAAAGTTATAGGAGTGCTACTGCACTGCTTCTAGACAACTACATTTCTTTTTATAACAATACAGTTGCCTAGTAAATAGACAAATATAATTGACTACCAAGTACAAAAGAGAAGATAATCTTGTGGAATTGTCTCTGATAAGCCTAGTTTATTTGGATTTCTGATGAAAATTGTGTTCTGTAAATAGCCTTTACTGGAAGCACACCACATTTCTTAAGATAATATTGAAGTTCAAAATAGTTTACGTTTCTATGAAAGGCTAGGAAAGGTAAAATAAAATGATTTTAGATGGTTTTTAAATCTTGTGCCTCATGAATGCAGTTTATGAAGACCACAGTTTTGGTTTATCTGATTATTGATTCCGCAGTGGAGGAATACATATATCCTAGCAATGATAATCAGGAAAGCAGAAACCCTACAGCTGAAAAGAAGATTTCCTACAAATTTGTGAAGTTATCCCCTTTAGGCCTGTAAAGGGGAGGTATGAAAATTGAATCAAAAAAGCAGTATCATCAATTACAGTGCAAACATGCTCCTAGCTATGCTAAGAATTGTTGTATGTGCGTTAGTCAAAATTCATCCTTTAAAGCAGTTTTTAGAGAGCTTTAACAAAAATACACAGAATATTGCACTGTATCCAGGTTTTAAATGGCTATATCTGTATATGTCTATCTTTTGCTTTATTAAAATGCAAACTTAAACAGTACAATATGAATTGGAAAAGTGCAATATACTGTAATACAATATTTACTTAAATAATGAATAAAGAACAAACTTGCACTATATTAGAAAGCAGCAATATATAAATATATGTAAATATGACCATGCTATAATATAGAAAATTATCAAAAAGAAATAAAGGTATCAAATTGTTTATTTTTTTAATTAACATTGTGGATAATTATTTTGCAGTGGAACAAAAAGCATTGGAAACAAATTTGGAATATATATAAGTAAAATCATATAGCCATATGTTTTAAAAAAATATAATTCAAATTAGTTAAATGTCAATTTATTCGATACAAAGAATGGGATTGGTGACATCAGCACCTTGGACAGCTCCTTGAAACTGGTAAACAGTATAGCTGTGTCAGGACCATGGGCAGAAATTTTATGCTCTCCATATCATTGCTGCTGAATTACAAAAAATATAAACCTCTAAGATTATGAACGTGCATACAGGAATCAACTTTGCAGGACCTTTGATTATAAATGCATTGACATAAATTGTATTCATCGTCCTCAAATGATCAGTCATTTGCCCCCGATCAAAATATCTTTTTCAAATTGTATCCTTTGTTTTATTTCATTTCTGAGTACATCTTCATATGCAATTGTGTTCTTAAATATATTTTTTTCCTGATTAAATTATTTGTCAGTCTGTTTCCACTATCTTCATAGCAAAAATAAAATGATTTTGGGAGATTCCTCAAGTGTGGACTGTGAAGTAACAACATGGAAAGAAAAAAACGGTGATACAGAAAGCAATGGGCTATGGAATATATTTTATGCTAATGTAAGTATTTACTCTATATCTTCAAAATTGGCTTTCAGAACATATTTTGGTAGAAAACGCAGCATAGTAAATATCAAACTATACATACAGGTAAACAGCAGCATCAAATCTATAGAACAGATATAAGATCATATGCAGTCAAATATTCTGGTGTTTTTTTCCTCTAGTTGTGTACTTACTGTACCTGTAATTGAGTCATACCACCACAAGATGTCAGATTTCTACATTAAGCAAAGTAATAATTTGTAATTATTATAAAATAGAATAATAATTCAACTAATTCATTGTTACAATGTAGTGAGCCCAAGAGAGATATTTGAACGGACTTTCAGTCATTAGATATGGAATTTGGTCACAGTATTAAGATATCAGGGGTTGATTTAAAGTTTCATACTGCTGTGACTTTTTGTAGACCCTTGTGAACCGACCATGTATGAAATATGTTAGAATTTATAAATGTATCTTCCAGTTTTTCAATTAAATATTTATATTTAGAAGATAGGAAATACAATAGGGCTTTTTTGTGAACAGTTGTTTTAATTTAATTTAAAAAGTCACGAATAACAAATCTTCAAAAAAGTTTTCTCATCTGCCTTTAATCTACCAGAAAACAAACAAAAAAAATGATTTTTAATAACACTGCTAGCTGAAAAACATCCACCTACAAAAGCACTTCTGAGGAAAACCCCAAGCAGAGCGCCCATGGTAGACACCAAATGTCTTCCAAATTTAATTTTCTGGTATTTCCAGCACATAGGAAAATACATACCCATCATTCCAGATGTACAGACCATGGAAGTATAATCTTCTATCAACAATACCACCTAAATCTTCTACCACCTATACCATCCTAAAAGGTGTATCTTAGAGTCTATCAAGTTTTTAGATGAAAGAAAAATATTCTCAAATATGATGTCCCTGTTAGTGGGAATATGTAACTTTCAATAAATAATATGAATCTGAGATAGTCAACATTGTTTATGTTTCTGTATATTTCTTCATGTACTGTGTAATTACATTCCTGTTTATTCATCAATTCTTTATTCAACGTGATGTCCTGAATGTCTATCAGTTATAATTTGTGAATAATCTTTTATTTCTAATAAGGTTTATTATTCAAATAACTGCCATGGTAGAAAATTTCAACATTTATTTCATATATGCTGTATTTGTAAAGATTAAACCTTTATCTTTATACTGTTAAAATCAAAATAGAACCCATTTAGGTCTGTCCACCTATAATCAGTAAATAAGAAATATTTTGGAATACACGTCAAGCACAGTATTTAATTCATACAGTAATTATGTTTGTACCGACTGTGTACTCAGACCTAGTTTATCCACATTTTTTAAAAATATATAACCAAGATTCAGAAAATTAACAAGTAATAATTATTAAACAATGGTATTTCTTAAATATTTTTTTTAACAAAACAGTAAAAGAAATGACACTTCTACACATTGCCCTACCTGAGAGTTAACTCAAACTGGAGGAGCTAAACATTTCTCACTGGCTTAACAACAAGATTGTAGCCACCTCGTTATAGAACCTAGTTTTGCACATATTAGAGAAACACTGATAAAATAAAGCCCAATAAAATGCAGTGGAACTTGAAGAGCAGTGTAAATGGGACATAGAAAGTTAGAGTTAAAGTTGTTGGTGTCATTGTCTGGGCTTGAACTTTTTTTCTCAATGTTCACTGAAAAAAATCATCCTATACTACTTTATCTACACAAAAGCTGCATTAAATATGATTTATGCTTCTGCATTTCTACACTATACTTGAACTGGAGATTATGTACTATTAATGGAGTTTGAAACAAAAATAAAGAAGCCAAAGTCAAACCCACATCTCACCCAGTTCTGCCTACCTACAGAATATATAAATGTTGAGCTTCTTGCTCAGTTTCATTTTCATATGCCTCCTTCCACAGCATCTTTGCTCTTTCAGCAGCAGCTTGGCTCATGCCTTATTAAAGGAGGTTGGTTCACCTCAGCCATGTGAATTACCCAAAAAAACTCACTATTCAAATTCTGCCTTATGTACCTTAGTTAGGGTTTGACTTAACCATTGATGATTATTTAATAAGTGTACTGTCGTATGAGCAAGACTACTGACTACTGTACCGTAAGTGACCTCAAATTATACATTATATTTGGTCCGTGTAACTGTGGAGCAGTCTGCAGCAGACCTTTTCAGACAGCCTCAGTGGTCACAGGCAGGAAATTAATTTCATCCAATATTTTGAATAATTTCAATGGCAGTTATTTATTTAGTAGACTAACTACTGTAGCTCATTGGGTAGTGTCACGCCCCATACTCTCCCTTGCAAACGACGTTCCATTTCTGTCATGCCCCACACTTTCCCTCGCAAACGGTGTTGCATTCCCAAACCCACTGTTTCACAATCTCATTCCTAATTGAACCCATCACATTCCCACATGCACTAGATTCCACAAATTCTCACTCCTGAACCTATTATCCAACCACATTCCTTTCCTTTCAGTATTTAAAGTTCCCTTACACACCAACCCATGCTCACTATTGAGAAGCCTCCAGTAGAATTCTCTTGTGTGTGGTTCTAAGCCTTTTTGACTGATCTCCTGGTACCAAATCCTTGCTCCTGCCTTTTGACCTCGCGTTTTGGATTTCTCTCGTTACCGGACTCATTGCCTACTTAATTGACCAAGCCTTTGGATTTCGTCTTTTGGATTGTCCCTGTGCTACTCCGCATTCTGTGGGATTTACGGTTACGCATTAGGATCCTCCTATTCTACCAGTTGGTTTCTTGACAGGTAGTTAGTGACTAATTAATCTATTTATCCACACCTATTTTTTAAAGAAGCATGGCATTACAGATACCAATGGAATAGTTGGATGGACATGCAAAATAACTGTAATTTATATTATTAGTATTAGTTATACTAGCATACATTACAAAATGTTGCATACATTTTGATAACATTATCAAAATGGTTTAAGTTCTTTTTTTTTATATAAAAAGAGAAAATAAACATGATTGCAATGGAGCTGCACTCTGTAGAGAACATATTGCTACTAATGCTTGATCAAGACAAGAATGTAAAGCTTTCTGTCTTAAATAACTAAACAATTTGAAAGAAACGTTTGAGTATACAGCTTGAATAATTTGTGAATAGAACTTTGACAACACACAAGATTAAATTTCTAACTTTTATTTAAACTCAAATTGATCATTTAGATTCATACAGTATGTAAATGTTTAAAGGATGTAAAATGAATTAGTTACAAAAACACTGAAAGAAATTTAATAATAGAGTCAACTGATTATTTAATGAATTGGCTAGAATGCTTAATAGTTGAGAAATTATTTCAAATGTTACAAATTTACCTGCAAGCTCCTTCTAAATCAAATCTAATGAACAATATTAGTAGGTACATTTGGATGTCTCTTCAAATTAATTTTAGTGACACTCAGCCAGTTACATTTACTTAAATATAGAGCCTTCAGCCTTTGTAGCTAAATACCTCCTTTTGCCTATGGTATCTTCCCCCTACATATTGCAGACCCACTAGTTACTATCTAAGTAATGCGTAAGTGGCACATATTTATGTACCAATTTTAAAGTTGTATCAGGAGTAAGTTTGATCTATACATAAAAGTCTGTGGAACTTGGTCTTGTGAAATTACTTTTTGGCATATCCTGCAGCTGGCTTTGATACTGTCCAATCAAATTGAAAATATGACTAATGACCAAACCTTTGGCAACCTAGGGTTTATTTACAAATGTGGAGAAACCACCAACTACCAGAAAATAATATTCAAAGCAGAAATACACTACTAAATGCACTACAACTCCAAGAAAGTGATAGGACTGTGTTAGTGGTGCATGTTTTGATGATTACTGCCCACATAATTTTAAGATGGCAGAATAACTTTAATACCCCTGCACCAATTGTGAAGGATTTGTAGCTGTGGTGTAATTTATAGTCTAAGTCTGCATACACTTATGTCAAAGTATTTAAAAAATGTATTGCTGTAATAATGGTATGGAATAATGTTTGCACTACAAATCATTGAAAAACCTAAGATGGCTGTCTATAGTATATACATTGTGAAAATGTTTGTTGTTTTCTGACAGATTCTGACAAAATCATTATTCATTGTGCTTGATAATGGTGACTTTCCAGGGACTGTCAGTCTTCATAGCACATCTTTGGAACTTGTTTCCAATAAGCAAATAAAACAATACAGTATGTACGGTATGTACTGTAGAATACCTGTAACATTAGACTATCAAAATTGTAAAGTCCAAAGTCCCCTTATTACATTGCACTGAATTGCAAGACATTTAGTACTTAATTCCATAAATTTAGTTTTACTATGTTTACTATAAGGACTATTAACTTTCAGTTTTTATCACACTCCATTCTGCTTTACAAAAGTTACTGTTTATGATGCAATAGAAACAACAGAATGTTTCTGAAGATCACAGTACATGATAACGGCTTCAAATACTGTAGATTACTCATATGTGTTTTTGGGAAAACACAGTTCAGGATATGAACAGAATCCAGTGACCACTCTTGTTTGTTTTTTGAAAGCTCCTTCAGGCTTTTGTTTCACTTATACCATTATGATTTGGTTCCATTACTAAATTTATAATCTGTGAATCTGGTTTCTTCCAGGGCTGTAGTACTTTTGTAGATTATGAAATCCTTTCCACTAGTTTGCACATTCTTCAGTTGGCTCATTTTTATCTAAAATATTGTGCTTGTATATTGTCACAATAACAGTATGAAAGAAATTAATGGTTGCATTATAAAACACTTAATTTGTAGTTTATAGTATATCAGTTTTAAAAAGATTTTACTTTTGACCTAAGATATGATCACAGGTTGCCACTGTATTGTAATCATAATGTAAATTAGGAGCCATGTAACTCAAAAAGCTTTAACTTTTTTTTTTGCTTCTGGAGAAAGAGTCAATTTCTTCCTGGTATGATGTCCTTTCAAACAATTTGTAATACTGTATATTTGGACATTTATACAGTAGAAGCCTGGTTTATGGCTTAAATTAAAGCTAAGTCACATCATTTTTTGAAGGCATACAGTATGCAGAGATATCTGAAATAATGAATTTATTATGAGCAAGTCAATATGTAATGATCAAATATAATATTTTGTGCTGTGTTCTTTTTTAAGTACCAGTATTGTCATACAGTACCACACCATGCAGTGCTGGATGGTTCCTTACTTCTTCAAGACAATTAAGAGATTGAGAGATGAAGAGAGGTGATGCCTTTTAAAACAATCCACTCTCTTGCAGTTCCTGTGCACAATGTATTCTCTACTTTGAGGGAAAAGCACTGCTGCATTTCATGTTTCCTGTGGGGGATGTTCACATTTACATCTCTATTTGTTCTTTTCTTGTCCATTGAATCATCCTGGGGTACAAAGAATTAACAAAAAATAACAATACTAGAATTGAAAGTAATAAAGGGTGGTGGGACATGTCTGTGTCTGTTTATGAAAGTAAAGCTACTTATCTAATCTATATCATAAGGTGAGATTAATGTGGATACATTCATTTTGGTTTTGTTGTGTAAGCTTATTTTTAAGGAGTTTACATAGCTTAATACTGAAGTAATTAGATTTATAAATATGTTATATTTATATTCTGTAATACAGACATAACAGGATTTATAAATAAGAATCTCATTGCCTAATACACAAAATAATTGCTATAGTAATAAAATACTATTGGAATGGCATAAGCATATGCAAGGATCTACTTCAAATTGATATTATTTACATTAACCTAATGCTAGTAACATTATTTGAATGTATATACAGTATACAGTACTGTACATTGCTTTTGGACAATAAAAAATTATTTGCCTTAGATTATTTCTATTATGGTATTCCAATATAATAAATCTATTATTTCATTAATAATACAGTGTGAACTTTGAAGTTCTGTCCATGGAAATTAGCCATGATTTTGAAAGTCTTGTTCAAGTCATGCACATAAGCAGGAGACAAAAATCACTGAATATCAGAACTGTACATTTATTAAATAATACTGTACATGTGGCCAAAAGCTTTCAGGTTTTAAGTACACATGAGCATAGACATAGTATGAATATTGTGAGGAGCCAAAATGGTGGTTTATCTTGGCAGTTTTGTTTTCTTTCATTTCAGAGGTAAAGCCAATTGATTGTATGTAAAAAATTATTAATAGAATCTCACAATATACTACAAACTACAAACTCCATAATTTACAGGACATCTAATTTAATAATAATATACAGATGATATAAGCAAAGAGTTTTGAAATATTTTAGATTGCTTAACAAGGTATATAAATATTTTCATTTATATTTCTTATGTTTACAACTATGCAGTACATGAAAAATTATACTGGTGTTAGTTAGATTCCTTAAATGTCCAGGTTATAGAAAATAAAATGAATTACAGGTTACAGAAAATAAAATTACAAAAATGTTGTACTTTCTTAGTTGTCATATCTATGATTCTTTACAATGTATGTTTTTTTTATTTTATGCATGAGGTGTAATACTTACACTAAAATTGATATAGTCTGTATGGAATAACCTTGAAACTGTAACTCCTGTCAAACTGTTTCAAATATAAGTCTACTTTGACTTGCAGGAAGTTGGAGTTGAACCATGACAAACATCAATCATAAATCTGGAGGGACCAGAAAACAAATGTATACTCAATGAGGCTGTCCATATCTATTAGTATCATTGACAGGGGAACATATCTCAGCATTAACTTGACATTTCATTTCATTAGTGTTCAACATTCTGGAGATGTTTAATTGCAAGAAGACAGGTGTCTGAGGTTTGGCAGGATCTCATACCCAATGATAGAAAATTAATAGAAGATATAATACACTATATCATGAAATCAGTCCTGCCTTTGCCTTGCCCCCATTGCTTGTCAGGACAGGCTCTGGCTCCCCTGTAACCCTATATTGGATAAAGTGGTTAGTAAAAGGAAGGATGGATCACAAAATCAGAGTTCAGTTCAGTTAGGAAAGAATCCAAACCTGTAATTTCAAATAGTAATGTATCCTTCAGGTTACTACACAATTGTTATGAATTGTAATATGTCATATTAAGATTAAATAAATTAATATAGCTAGAAACAATAGTTTTTAGGTAAACATAAACAATGAAAACATATTATTTATATACATTCACAATATATATATAAATTATTTTATGTTTTATTAATGTTTTATTCATGAGGAGAAATAAAGAAATAAAATGACTATTAATAAGACATTCAGCAGTTTTCAGAGTGTGAATTGAGCACAAACACTGCATATGTTGGATGTAAAAGCTTCAATGTGGGATAGTCCCCTGTCTTGACTGATTCAGTACCGCATGGAGGAGCTTAGTGAGGGCATGTCAGGTTTGAAAAAGTTATAGTTTCTTATAGTGAAGGGTACCATGAACATCAATAAGTATAGTAGCATTTTGGATCACAGAGTACTCTTACAGCCAGCTGCAATTCATCTCTCTGAAAGCCACAGAGTAGTACACACTGACAGTGCTGAAGACTGCTATGCCAAATGGCCAGACAATCAGCAAATGCTATCGAGATCCATTTTGGAGGTTAAGTTGTTGTTACTGTCTCATCATGTTATACCAGCATGGATGCAATTTTATAGTGATACGGCAAAATTTCATGTTAAAAATCTAAATTTATAACACATTCGTTTCAGAATGACATTGTAAACCTTTTCTATTGCACTTCACAAAAATAGGTTATATCACTGGAATGAACTACAATGGGAAATTAAGACATATCTGGAGAAGGACACTTATAAAAATGCACAAGAATTAAAAATCCAAAAGAAGAGCAGAATATTCCACAGGCCATAAATCAAATTGTGAAACAGCAATCACTAACGCAAAGGGTAGACCTGCAAGTTGTGAAATACATTGCAAGTAGTTGCTGTTTGCTTTCAATCTTTAAATTTTGTCATGTTTTTAAAATTACATTTTAATTTGTATCAAACAATCTGCTGGGACATATGTCAGAGTCTAAAGATTAAATTCACTGTACTTTCAAGAAGATGTATGTACAGTATTGTATGTTTATCCTGTAACTTAAAAAAAACTGTTATTTACTTTCTCGTGTTCTTTAAAGTTCTACTATGGTTTCACAGAGCTTTATGTTGGAATACAGATCACAACCTCTCTTTCAATAAGCAGTTAATGACAACAGTTTGACTTTGAAAAGGCTGTATTTAAGGAGTAAGAATTATACAAAAGCATATCCATTTATATCTGGAGCTAATAGATGCATTTAACACTTCTCATTTTTATCTTCTGGTCATTAGGTTACTTCAAAGGCAGAATGGTGACATCTCAGTAGAAAGCCTCATGAAATTATTTAACATGTGCCAGGCATTATGCCACCCATAATGTAGTGCTTTTAACTATATTATGTGTATTTGTTATGCAGTATTACTATTTATTATTATCTATTATGCTAAGACATGTTTTTCCAAAAAAAAACATCATAGGCGTGCTCCAGTCTGATGATGCCAGGCTACAGAACATTATGGGATTTTTTTTGTGTGTAAGCCAATTTTTCGTATATACTGTAAAACACCCTAGACAGGATATTTATCATTTTGCATCACTCTGTCATCTTTTGGGTAAGACTGCAACACTAAAGATAAGCTTTGCCATCCAGAATATCCTGAGATAATGCTCAGCAGCCACTTTAATGTTCAGTGTAATAATCTCATAAAATGAAAAAATAGCAGTAGATTTCTGTGCATGGTATACCAGTTTCAAGTCAATGATAAATCATTTCTTTACTAGAAAAGTGTATTGATCTGCACAGCTAACTAACATAAGACAATTAGCTTCCCTTGCTTAAGCATTAGCAGTTGAGGACATTTAAGGATGTAATTAAGGCAGGAGGCAGAAACTATGACACTCTTAGCTATTTGTATATTCTATTATTTATTAATTAAAATAAAAATGAGTTTCTGCTTGACTGTTTGTCTCTATACATACTCATTGTCACATTTTCTAAACAATGTTTTACTTGTTTTTAAAGAGAGTACAAGAAAAATGCATTAAAATAAAGTTCATAAAGCAAATGGGAGCTTACAGGAAAGGCAACTAAAAATATAAAAAGAATATTAAAAATAAAAATATTTAAAAGAATATATACTTTTAAAGAAGTCATATGTACTTTGTTAAAAAACAGTTATGCAATGCAAAACATTAAGGTATTTCCATCTCTACCATGCACGTACGTACAGTATATTACAGTAGATATGTGCATTCCAACTGGTATGAGTGTGTCACAGAATGCAGTGGGATCTGCCAGTAGGAAATTATGTAAAGTTTGTGTGCGTGTTTAAAATTAATTAGCTTGAATGATAGCATTTTAAAGTTAATTAAATTACAAATTCACAAAATACATCCAAAACTGGTGTGCCATCAATTTTGTTTGATTATAGACAAGAAACGTACTGTAAATCTCACAGAGAAGGCCCCTTGTGGTTACTGTTGAAAAAGAACTACAGTATAAAGACCCCCACAGCCCTGTGTGCTTGGCTCCATCAATGAACGGTTCTGGTGGCTCAATAATGACGTGAGGTACATTAATTTCCTTAGAAGGCAAGGTCAATGCTAATTGCAGCTTACATACTGTAGTGATCATCTTCATGTCATTTTATAGCATTTTTTTTCTACAAAGAGTGTTGTCTTTCAGGACAACAATGGCTCTATCCACAAAGCATATGTTGTTGCTAACCCTATTAGGGTGACTGCACATATTGTAAGTCTTTCCATTTTTTGTCCATTATCTCTATATAAAATAGGCAACTAGATAAAGTTAGGAAAGTAAACACAACGTTTTGGCTGTGGAGCCTTCTTCAGTCGTGAGCTCCACACCCGGGTGTGTGAAGAAGGCTCCACAGCCAAAATGTCGTGTTTACTTTCTTCTCTTTTCAGCATGGAATAAACCTATTACTTGTTCATGCAGCTACATACCTGAACAAGATAAAGTTATAATTTAGATCCTTAGCCATTTACTCAACTATAACAAACTATAACAAAACTTATTTTTTCTAGGTATTTTGGTAGAGATGAAATGGGGAACACAGAAAATAAAATTTATGCAAAGAAGATTATGTGACAAGTACACAAGGAATTAGCCTATGGTTAGAGCTTTAATTGTCTGCAACTTTGTTTGTTGTTGTACCTACAATGTTTTGGGCTCCTTTTTAATGTTGTGCCATCCAAGATGTTGAAAAAAACATCAAATCTTCAATTGTTTCATTCAAAACTGTGATGAAGTAAAAATTCTGACACCTCTGAACTAGTTAAAATAAGGACATAAAAGTTACAAATAACTGGGGGCCATTCTGCCCATCTAGTTTGTTTAATTTAAATTGGCCATGTTGCTTGTACGTTTAATTGTGCAGCAGATGTTGCTTGTTAAAACTGAAATGGCAGCTGTCTGTTCATGGTTTGCTATGAAAAGTACAGAAATAAACTCTCAGATGTCAACTGTTCAACAATGTATTTCAAAACTGGACTTGGTTTGATGTAAGCAAGGAGAGCAGAAAAGGTATTTAATACTGCTGCAGTGAAACTCAGAGTCTGAACTAAAATGTTGCCAAGCCGAAGACCTTTTCCATTTGTAAGAACATGTATGTAACAGGATCTGAGTAAGATGATCTAGTCATATACTTGAAAACAAATCTCTGCATGGTTTAACTAAATAATTTAGTAGGCTCACATAAAGAATGAGGGCTATTTATTAAAGATTTTTATACATTCATAAAACTACTTTAAAGTCTCACATTCTGATGTAATCAAGAGCTAAAAACTACATTAGATAACCAGGGAGTTAAACCAGGGAAGAAAAAGGACAGGTTTGGTGAAAATTAAAAATTAAAGTCTCTATCTTTTACAAATATGTCCACTGGAAAAGAGTTTAACCTTTCTTTAGCCAAAAAATGATTTTATATGCTTACATACTAAGCAATAATACATACCAGTGTTACTATCAAGTAATATAACATAGCAATATTGCTTTCTGACAGTAATATTTTCTACTTATTGTGAACTATTCCAAGCACCCCTTATTTTATTCACTGTAAAATATAAACAAATTTATAGCATATATTGTAGTCCATAAACACAGGTGATGGGTATCCTGAAGGAAAATAGTTTTGAGGTCAGTGTAAAACTATAGCTCTTTTGGTGAGTGAATTCAAGCTGTGCGTGTTTCAGGCTATAATATTATAAGTCAGCAACTAAAGAGGTTTCAAAAGAGCAGTGAAGACCAACTCAGATAACTGGGCGTTGGAAATAATGCACTTTAATGAAAATGCATCACTAACAAGCAAGAGAGAAAGAATTTAGCATATTCTTGAGTTTACCTAACATTTGAACAGACTGAAAATACAGTCAATAAAAATATTGAATTACCCCACCATGATATCAAATCTAGCTCCTAAATTCAAACACAAAATACAAATCTACAGATCAAATTACGTTATTACAAAACTAAGAAGCTTAACCTAAGGACATAAATAGAGTCTGCACACATTTTCTCTAAGAGTGTTCAAGGCTCCTTTATTAACGGTACCAGACTCAATTTGCAAATACACATTTAATAAAAGTGTTTAGTTTGTTGGCACAAGTGATACCCCTGCAGGAACTACTAAGGCTCTTTTGCAGATGTCAGACAGATGGCCATAATCCAGAGGCGCTGACTCCATAGGTGCCAGGGGCTCAAGAAGCTGCAGACAAAGTATAGAGGATGCTAAGCATCCCAAACTGTTATTTATTTGGATGTACAGTTAAGCATTGTGTGCATTATTGCATACTCAAGACAGATCATATTTTGGCATCCTATATGTATAAATATACCTCCTGTCCCAACTCTCAGCAACAGAAATACATCAAATTCAGTGCTTATGCCACAACCAACACTTGTTCATTCATGAGGTACCACTGAATCCCCCCCTCACAGGCACAGAAAGATTAACACTGCCCAGGTGGTTCTAGGCATTCTACACATCCCATCAATTAAATAAAAAAGAACACATATCCCTCTAAAATGTACAATAACGAATTATAACTTTATAAAAATATTTAAATTTGTATTCATTCAATAAAATCAGATGATAACATTGAACCCTAAATACAATACTTTTAAACCATTGGCATGATTAAGGTTCAAGCCATATTCGCTAATACTGGAATGAAAATGCCGGATATCAGTTCAGCCAAGCAAATAAGATTAGAGAAGATCACTTTATTGGCCATATACAATTTATTGTATTAGGAGTTTGTCTTTTCGCATACCCCAACTTGCTGTCCACGAGACACACAGACAGGGAGAGCTTGGGGTCAAAGCGCAGGGTCAGCCATTTACACTGTACCCCTGGAGCAGTTGGGGTTAAGGGCCTTGCTCAGGGGCCCAACGGAGTAGGATTCCCCTGCCGGCTGCAGGATACAAACTGGCAACCTTCCAGCCACAGGCGCAGATCCTTAGCCACAGAGCCACCGCACCGCCTAATACCACTTGTTGTAAAATGCTTTAGCAGAAAGCTTCACCATATTATTCCAGCAGCTCCAGGTATTATTAGCAGAACCTTGCTGATTTAATGGCATTATGTCATGATGACATAATAATGAATGCTAATAATATAAATACAAATAAATAAATACAAATATAAATATAAATACTACCTTCTTCAGCTATCCAAAACACATTCCAACTGAACAAAAATTTAATCATGTAATTGAATGTTATGAGACATTTTTCTAATGTTCATATCAATTTACCTGCTGCATTAGTAAACAGAATGCATTCAGTTTCCCTCCACATACTGTATGCTGTTTCATGATTCCATCCTGTTGTACAATTTCCGCAAATCTGCTTCTTGGTACTGTATAGCAGTATTTTCTTCGTATTTGTCAGTTTAGGAATAAATGTAAAGAGTTGTATTGAATATTATATTTCTGTGATCACCATGGCTTTGGTGGAACAAACATTCATTATGAAACAGCTCACTTGCAACACTTGTCTTTTGCTATTTAGTTCTGATAACATTGCTAAATGATGACGTTTTCTTCAGTATGGGAACAGTTAAACAAGATATGTGATATTGTTTTCTGTCTTGCAATGGACTTCAGAGTTGATATTTTAGTATACAAGAAGAACATGTTCTGATAATATTCTGTAGGGGACATCTGGTGATTAACAGGTCAAACTAGGTACATGATGAGATACGAATAATTTAGCTTTTTTTTTGTCTGTTCAGACAGGATAGTGGCTAACTATTGTAGGAACAAAGTTCTGCCTCTAGAGTCCTAAAGCACTGGTAAACTTCAGGTCTTTGGAATAAAAGGAATTTTGCCTAATATCACTAAGAGTGGTTTTACATTATATTAGTTCAAGAAGGTAGCTGTGTCAACATGTGTAGGCTGCAAAGGAACAAGTAAAGGTTTATTTTAAAGGTGTCACCCAAAGAAGGCTCTACAGCTGAAATGTTGTGCCTTTCTTCTCTTTTCAGCATGGAATAAACCTTTACAGTGCCATGAAAAAGTAAGTACACCCCATGAAAAGGTTTTTCAATATACTGTATTTGCATGTATGGATATTTGATCTTAATTTCAACAATATTTATAGATAAAGTTGATCTAATTTAACAAATAACAATGAAAATTATTCTTTGCAATCATTTATTCAAAAAACAAAAGTCAGAAATGCAATTGTAAGCTGTGGAAAAACATAAGTACCCCCCTAGTTCAATAGCTGCCCCCTTTGGCAGAAATCACTTCTTGTAGGCGCTTCATGTAATTATCTACAGATGCAGCCATTCAAAATGGGTGAGTTATTTTGCGGCATACCCCGGTGGGCGTGTCGCGGTATATCGCGGTGTCACACAGTGTCACGTGGTTAATCGCGCGTCATTTGACGCTCTGCCGGAAACTATCCGGCGTCACCTTGTAAAACCGCCAGGGGGAGCTTAACCTCTCATGTACAGCATTTGAGCCTTTAATTTTGAACAGTGTATTACAGCATGTTAATCTTCAGTCATTAAAATGTTGGTATATTTTATGAAAGCAAGATTGCTCAGTTGGACAAAAGTACACAACCTACCTTTATCAGAAATATTTATGCATCAAAGCCTTTACCGAAGATATTACTAATAGTATTAATAATGGATGACTTTGGACAAGCTGTATACTCAAAGTATAATTTCTTTAGCACATTTGTACAAGCACTTGGAATCTGTCCAAGCCATACTTTGTCAGGCATTTTGTTTTACTTCAACGGGCATAAAAACTTCCTTGCTTTTAACAGGGCGTTTCATAATTTCTAACTACGAAAATGATTTAAAATGCGACACCTATCATTCAACTAGAGCTTAAAATATCACAAGGAAAAATACACACCGGTATTCCATTTCTCCCTAAACATTGTAAGCTTCGAAGTCTTTAACTAACGTGATACCGGAGTCAACAAGCATACTTTTAGAATTTGATTAAAAGGGAATATAATATGGAATCGCGTATCTCAAGAATTTAATAACGGTATGATTATATCCGTGTACTGCGGCAGGGCTGTGTAGGGCTGTTTCGCCTGCCTGCTCATGCGAGCTGTCTTGTAGCCTACTGGTCTAGGTGTGTGACTACCAACGGGCAGGTTGTGTGTTCAAATCCAGCTGGTGCTGGACCTTCCAGTTTTATTTATTTATTTTTTAATCGCGTAACATAAACATATTACCGTATGCAAACTGTACTGTATACAATATGTATATGTATATTTAATGTCTTAACTGTGCCCGTTTAAGTATTGAATATTCATATCTAATTTTACCACTGAAGGGAAATCTTAACATAAACATACAGTATATGGCTGGTCTCGGTACTTTAAAGAAAACATACACACCAGTATTCCATTTCTCCCTAAACATTGTAAGCTTCGAAGTCTTTAACTAACGTGATACCGGAGTCAACAAGCATACTTTTAGAATTTGATTAAAAGGGAATATAATATGGAATCGCGTATCTCAAGAAATTAATAACGATATAATTATATTCATGTTGCAAAAGAACTGCAACGGACATAAAAACTCCCTTGCTTTTAACAGAGCGTTCCATAATTTCTAACTACGAAAATGCCAGGTGAAAGGATTTGTAAACATATTTTGTTAAAGCAAGTCAGTTTTTTCTGCAACACATAAAATACATTTTTCCAAGAAAGTTTAGCCTTTGTCACTTATGAAACCACTAAATAAAGACATAAATATAGAAATCTTAAGATTTGTTTTATTTAATGTTGGTAGCAGGATGAACTGTCAGAGTGTATATTTTGTTCGCAAAGTTGCTGCAAGATGTTAACAGTGAAAAAGGTATTTAGAAATGAGTTATTTCAAGATGAAAAAGAAAACATACACGAAACATGGTTTCATTACGACCAGAATCGGTCTTGAGATATTTTTAACTTGATTTACAGTATTTGAGAGGTATGTCTTAACACCGATACTACAGTGCTTAAGTACTGCTCACGTATGTGTTTCTAGGTTTATATTATGCATTTCATACGGTCAAATTACTTTTGAGCAACTAATAAGAAGCGCGAAACGGTATGCATTTTACTTTCGTTTTGTGCTGGGACCCGTGGATTGATTAGAGATATCAAGTACATACAAGTCATTTTTTAAATGTTGTAGTTCGTCTTGAAAAAATGTTACGAGTACATCATCTATCAACAATCACACAGGTTCTGTTTCCATATTGCGGATTTTGGTTAGGTATTATCAAATCCAGTGGCGCTGTTAGTTTACTGAGTCCCATGTCACATGGTCTGTGATTGAAGCCTGTAAAACCGGTTTAATTCGTCACAGCCAGCACTCTTCAGGTGTGAGGGTCTTCTGCTCAGAATGAAACGCTAAAATGTTTGTGTATATTCTAATGGTAGTGGGGGCAGGGTGTGTGGGAACAGGTTTGGTTGAAATTGCATTAGAGATCTATGTTCTTCACACCTGAAACATTTTCTCTGAAAGCATTTTCTTCGCAGTTTAACCGATCTTGTTACAGCATGTTACAGTTTACTTTTATTAACCATATTAATTTTAAGTGCTTAATGTAAAATCTTGTAAAAATATATTTTCATTGTTCAAATATACATTAAGTCTGACTATCATATAATAAGTTAAATACAAAACTAAAGAAAAAATAGGGTTAAATATAATTCAAAATATTTTGCTAACAATGTTAACTGTTTATGAATAATAAAATGTATTAACTAAGGAGTAGGATGGCACAGTTGTTAGTATGTTTTTTGTTTTGTTTCTTTTTCATAAATACAACAGTAGTACCTGATGTCTCAGTGGCTTTCAAAATTAAATTATGCAATAAATAACCACATGTAAGACTCTGATGCTTAAAATGTTTAGGGAGAAAGTGGAATACTGGTGTGTATTTTTTCTTTAAACTACCAATACCAGCCATATACAGTCTGTAACGTAGGGATTTCTATATGTCTTTATTTAGCGGTTACATTAGTGACAAAGGCTAAACTTTTAGCTTCAGTAACGTGTACATATATCCCCTTTTTATAAAACGACATGGTTGAAAACTGTTCCAGAGCCACTGTTGTTATAACAGTGAAAAGTACATCATGAAATGCCTCTCCCTGTTCAATCCACTGGAAAAAAGAAAAGGAGCATAAAGCTTCTGATGGTCATAAACGATATTCATTTAGGAGCAGCATCAGAGGTATGTTTTTAACTGCACTGCATTGGAGAGAATACCATAGTGTGTTTTTTTTTTACTCCCTGGCGGAAACTGGCTTCCAGAAGAATCAGTATGGCTCAGAGATTAAATAAAACTTCACTCGCACCAAACAAATGTATATTTCTAAATATCACAACATGATCGAATTTAAGTCATTTTAATAACAATGAATAGTCACCTATGCGTTACAATATAAACATTTATATTGATTTAAATCACGTTTAAATCACCTTTATTTAAAACCCATAAATAAAGCTGATACTGTTTAGACTTTCAATTATTTAAAACTGTATTAAAGCAGCACGATACACAATGCAACGTAAATCGCTATCTTTGTCTTCTGTGTAATAATGTTCACCTCTCTGTCCAGCAAATTTACAGGTTAAAAACAATACTGTTAGGCTGGGAAAACGATTTTTTTTTAAGAAACACAAAATGAGATATAATGATATGTTCCGGCTTAGACATTAACGAAGAGCATAACGCGTATACTGCATACACTGCAAGTACAACCCCCCTCTCTGCAGGAGTGCTGGCTGTGACGAATTGAACCGGTTTCACGGGTATTTTCAAAGTAGGAGGCGAGATTTCCAGCGAAAGACACTCCCCCCACCCTCAAAAACCCAGTAAGTACAGTACTTACTAGTTAAAGACTAGGCTCCCGACTACGGCGAAAGGAACCCTTCTTTCATTAGAATACAATGAACATATTTTAGCCCTGAATGAATTAATAGCAAACATGGTTTACATAAAAGACATTTTTCCAAGAAAGTTTAGCCTTTGTCACTAATGAAACCACTAAATAAAGACATAAATATAAAAATCCTAAGATTTTTAAAATACATGACTTTGCTAAAATTTATTTGAAAATAAAAACAATTACAACCACCAGGGGAGAGAGAGAACAGGGGAGGGATGTTGGTTTTGCATAAGGGGCGGGGCTATGGAAATTAGGTCTGTTTGGGAATGTGTAGTTACATGTTCTGGCTGTTTGTGAATTATCGTTGTTGAGTATGGAGTGTTGAGGTATTGATTTTGTGTAATGCTTTATGTTGAAAATTGAGGTGGATTTTGTTTATGATAAACAGGATAAACTGGGATGGGAGGAAGGTTTTGTTTTGCATAAGGGGCGGGATTATGATAATTGGAGGACTTTGCGAGAGTAAAATGGTTTGATATATTTGATTTTGTATTGTGGTTGTTATCTATGTTTTTGGTTGGTATTATGTTTATATGGTTGTTTTTGTTGGTTGGTTGTTATTATGGTTATTAATAATACGATCTATAGTTGAAATCTGAGCCTAAATAAAAAGAAAAAGCAAGTGATTAGGTTTATGAGCAATCTAATTACTTATTCGTGTAAAACGCTATATAAAATAAAGTTTATTATTAATTTGCTGGACAGAGCGGTGAATATTATTATGCATAAGACAAAGATAACGATCCTGATCAGTTTAGAAATCTGTGTACGCTGTAAGGTTTTTACTTCTTAAACTTTTAAAATACACGTTTTGAATAGAAAGAAATCCTCTTCCCGGTACAGTATGTATAGCAAACCAGCACGTCTTTTTTCTCCAATCAGAGGGGTGTCAGATGGTGTCAGCCAATCACCATTCTGCGTTGGGTAGCAACGGGTGACTGTTCTCAGGCGGAAGATGTAAACAGCTTAATGTTCGTGTTAAATAATTTTTTTAAATTCAATTAAACGGGCACAGTTAAGACATTAAATATACATATACATACTGTATACAGTACAGTTTGCATACGGTAATATGTTTGTGTTACGCGATTAAAAAATAAATAAATAAAACTGGAAGGTCCAGCACCAGCTGGATTTGAACACACAACCTGCCCGTTGGTAGTCACGCACCTAGACCAGTAGGCTACAAGACAGCTCGCATGAGCAGGCAGGCGAAACAGCCCTACACAGCCCTGCCGCAGTACACGGATATAATCATACCGTTATTAAATTCTTGAGATACGCGATTCCATAATATATTCCCTTTTAATCAAATTCTAAAAGTATGCTTGTTGACTCCGGTATCACGTTAAAGACTTCGAAGCTTACAATGTTTAGGGAGAAATGGAATACTGGTGTGTATTTTTTTCTTTAAAGTACCAAGACCAGCTATATACTGTATGTTTATGTTCCAAAATTAATATCGTTTATGGCTTTCACACGCGTTACAGTATGCTCCTATTCTTTTTATGCTCAGCTACTAAGATTTCCCTTCAGTGGTAAAATTCAATATCTACAACGGGCACAGCAAAGACGTTTACTGTAAGTCTTTCTACGACAGACCAACGGACCACGAGTGCCCCTGTCGGTCAACCAATCACGTACTGCGGTGCCGCGCGTCATCTTGCGTCATACTGAGCGACGTCACCTGCGGTACGTGTCTGTAACGCGCACTTTGAATGGCTGCATCTGTATCAGTCGCCTACATCAACATGGAGATATTTCTGCCCACTTCTCCTTACAGAACTCCTTCAACTGTGTGATTTTTGAGGGCTTTCTTGCATGTACTGCCTGCTTCAAGTCCCCCTACAGCATTTCTATGGGGTTAAGATCTGGGCTTTGATTTGGCCATTCCATAACCCTTCATTTCTTGTTTTTGAGCCATTCTTTTGTGGATTTGCTTGAGTGGTTTGGTTCATTATCTTGTTGCAAGATCCACTTACGGTTCAGCTTCAGCTTTTTGATAGTTGGCCTCACATTCTCCTCAAGTACTCTCTGGTACAATGTGAAATTCATGGTTGACTCTATGATGGTACACTGGCAAGGCCCTGAGGCAGAAAAGCAGTCTCAAACCATAATGCTTCCACCACCATGCTTTACAGTTGGTATGAGGTTCTTTTGGTTAAAGGCAGTTTTTGGTTTTCACCAAACATGACGTCTGGCATTGTGGCCAAACAGCTTTACCTTTATCTCATCCGTCTAGAGCACATTGTTCCAGTACTTCTGATCTTCACCTAGGTGGCAAACTTCAGTCGTGCATCTATATTCTTTTTTGAGAGCAGAGGCTTCTTCCTTCCAGACCTCGCATGTAGGGCAAAGTTGTACAGTCTCTTTCGGATGGTTGACTCAAGCACTTTGACATTGACAGAGGCAAGACTTGCCTGTAAATCCCTTGATGTTATCCTTGGGTTCTTGGAGACTTCCTGCAGCATCTTTCAGTCAGCTCTTGGGCTGAATTTGGTGGGATGACCTGGCCTGGATAGATTGCCAGTGGTTTGAAATTTTCTCCATATGTAGATGATCTTTCGGACAGTGGAGTGATGGAGTACAAATTGCTTGGAAATGTCTTTAAAACCCTTCCCAGACTCATAGGCATCAACATTTTTTCTTCTGAGGGCCTCAGAGAGCTCTTTTGAACTTGGCATGACGTAGTCACACACCTTAATTGCAAAGACCAAACCAGACCACAGGTTTCTGATGTTTATAGAAGGCAGTGCCCTCCAAGTTACTCTCTAATGATGTTCTAATCATTTGGACCTGTTTTGGTGCACCTGATTCTAATTTTAGGCATTTGATGCAATGATAAAGGTAGGGGTGTACAAACTTTTTCCGCACAAGGAAATTGCATTTATGTTGATTTAAATAGTACAAATGAGTGAAAAATTTATTTTTTCAATGTTATTTTTTTTTATTAGATCACCTTTCTAATTTCTCATCTATCAGTATTGTTGATCAAATATCCTTATGTCCAAAATGTAAAAAATGACAAACCTTTTCATGGAGTGTACTTATGTTTTCACACCACTGTACTTGTCCTTGTATATTAGCTGTCTGTGAAATTAACTTTATACAGTATATGTGACTTTGTCATCATTCATTAACATTATTTTAATTAAAAAAAACATTGAAATAACCCCACATATAAAGATAAAAGTTTAAAGGTACATTTAAATTAAATAATTAAATTGTAAAAAATATTATATTCTACAATTTAACAGTGGTAGCTTTATAAAGCAAAATATAAATTATTCCATCTTCCATGTCCAATAGTAGCAAAGTGTTTTTAAATTCGGTTTACCAAGCAGTGACTTCAATATGTATCTTACGTTATCATGTAGCATGCTTGATGTCTCTGAATAGAATGATCAATAAGTAATCACAGCTCTCTTTGTAGATTGATAAGCACAGATATGGGAAAAAGGGAAAAAAAAATTTTTTTTAGATGGCATTCATTTTTGTAGGATGAGATGCACTTGTGTATATTTTGTTTTAGCTAAATAAAAAGGAACAGGGCAAGAATTTAATGGTCAATCTTGTGACTGGTCCAATTTGAAAAATGCAAAACAACATTTTTTTTAATTAACATAAATCTGACATAATGACATCTGTGTTTTGTAACTATCAGCACAATAATTTTAAGCAATATCTAGCTTTTTGCATGTAGATCTTCTCAATCTATTTTAAGCCTGTTTGATTTCTCGGGGGTTGTCCATACCACTTTTAAAAATTAGAAAGGTAGTTTCATCAACACAGCACATGGCTTAGAACTTGCTGTGCTGAAGAAGGTTTCAACTTTCTTGGCCACTGTAAACCTTTGTATGTCAAAGGCAATCTTTACAGATATGATGCATAACAGCTAAACAAGATGGAAAAATGTCTGTTTTGTGAAAGGACCTACAGAAAATTGAAAAACTATTTACAAAGTACAGTAAAATAGAAAAGGGAAGATTCCAAAGAAAAAAAGTATAATGTGAAATGACAAGGCAATTAAATAATTACAGTATACATGACAGGAGCATTAAGATCACGTAATAGAAGCTACTGTATTTATATGGAATTGCACTGCATTAAAAAAACACAATATATGAATTGTAGGTGTATCACTACAATACACAGAGAATTCACACACAGAAAAAGGATATATATGAAATGAATTGAAGGCTTGGAAAATGGGTCACCCTTATAAAAAATAGTACTGAACACCAGTTTCAGATAGCAATTATATTGCTGTTTTATGCAATTAAACCAGAGATGTATGCATAGATAAAAGAAGAGGTTATCATGTGAGATTCTGATTTTTTACACATAAATTAGATTTAAAAAAAACATTGGGGATGTCAAAGGCTGAAACTGAAAATAGCGGGTATGGCTAATGATTGCATCCTAACTCAGAACACCTAGAGGGAATGAGTGGGGAGCTGTGTCAGCTGCAAAGCAACAAGCATAGGTTAATTTCAAGATGAACAGTAAAAGGAAGAAAAACAGCATTCCAACTGTGGAGTCTTCTTCAGATGTGTATTTTTACTTTTCAGACTGGAATTAACCTCTGCATGTAGCTTTGTGGCTAAGACAGTTCTACCCACTAGTTATTCTAGTTTACAAAACTAATGCCTGCATTGATCTAGCCTTTTAAACTATCGAGACAGAGTAAGGAAAACACAAGTGAAAGAATATTAGACAACTGTGATCATAACATGATAAGTATAGTTTGAAACTTTAAAAGGAGATTCCAAAATACAGATTTACAATTAGAAAGAAGACTATGTAGGAATGAAACAAAAATAAAGAGAATCGGTATGTGATAGGCTGCTAAGAAACCAACAGAAAATGGTAATTATTCCTGAAGTACAGAAAGATTGATCTGTAGAGTAAGTAAATCAAACACTTAAAAGTAGTGGTCAAACTGGTTTAATAAATACATTAGATTAAACAGAAATAAAGGAATCACTGTATACATTTATAAATTGGAACAAAATCCAGTTATAGTAGTGGAGTACAATAATTGCAAGAGCAGAGTTAAAAATAAGTGGATAGAAAGGCCAACACAGGGAAGTAATATTTCAATAAAGGTTTCCTCAAAATTACAACAGCAAAAGAATACTCATAAGAAATCTTTGATACGACATTTTTAGAAGATAGTTAATATTTTTCTGGTGTACTATATATCAATTAAGAAAGTGCCAACAGAGTAAAGGACAAGTTCTATATTAGTTCTATATTAGTGTGACAATCCTTTTAAGATTAACAAATCTGCAGTATCTGAAAGTACAGATGCCTCCACCTAGAATACGCAAGGTGTTAGTTGGTAAAGCACAGTAAGCACCGCAGTATGATGGACAAAACAGTGTTATGACATTTTTAGTTTTTTTTTTCATATAATCTAATGAAGAACTCCACTACTCTATAAAACTGCCAGGTGGTGCAGTGAATCTTTAAAGTACCGCAAACCAGTACAGTAATAAATGTTTATTAACCCATTAGTGTTTTCCTGATTTAATCTTACCTCTAATCATACTGTATACATACTGTACTTGTGACAAACAGTTTGATTAAATACAATGATTACACACAATTTCAAATAAGATATTGTATGTGTGAAATACATATTATTTATTATATTTATTTTATTATTATGTTTTTATTACTTTTTACTTTATTAGAAAGAGAACATTTTTTATTATCCCAAGGGGAAATTTGTTAAAGAAAGTACAGCTTGTGCATTGGTCTGAAATCAAACCCATGCCTCCCATATGATAGCTAGAATGCTGCTAGTGATGTGCCAATGTGTTACTTGTACAACTGAATATGTGGGATCCTGAGAAATGTAGTTTCTTGCGTCATGTTTTTAATGCCACCAGCTAAGTTAAAAACAAAGAGTGTTGCTTAATAAATGATTTATTTGATCAGAAGTTTAATTAACCACAAGTGTTTTGAAAATTAATAAAAATCTCTGAATGAAAATGTACAAGAAATTACTGAGACACACAGCAACCTGAGGTAATAAAGAGAATATCTGATGCTCACTGAAATTTTATGGGACTAGGAAAAACCTGGAATGGCAGAGCACAGACTAACTGAATAAACTTTACTTATTTTCTTAAACTGGTCCATTTTTATACATTCCTGTTCTGCATTTCTGTACTGTTTATTTAACAAAAAACCCAATAATGTCAGGGAGCATTATGGATCTATACACCATTTCGTTTAGGACAGTGATCAGAAATACACAGCAACAATGTCTAGCAGAGGGAATACATTGTGTGGAAAAGCCAGCAGAATTCCCTGATTTAAATCCAATACAGATGGTATGGCACTCCCTCAAAGACAGCAAAACAGACCACAAAGCAAGCACTCATCATTGCAGTTATTTCCAGCTATATAAAAATGTTGTATTTATATTCATAAATGAATATAATTAATAACATTCTTATACTTTAGTTATTTATATCTTTGGCTCCCACATTTTCCCATATTAATATAACGCTGCTCTGTAGAGGTGAAAAGGATCCGATGGAGATGCAGGAGTCGCAGGGAGGTAAGTAAGCGTACCGAGCAAATCCAGGAGCTGAGTCGTAGTCCGAAGGCGAAGGTAGGTCGAGATCCGGTAAAGGCACTGGTGGCGAAAAATCCAAAACGTGAGACAGAATCGTGGTCGAAAAGAGGGCTACAGGGTCAAATCCAAAACAGGCAAAGATAGCAAACAATCCAAGGGGCGAGACGAGATCTGAAGTCCGAAGGCAAAAGGTGTAGGCAGAATTCCAGGAAGGCAAAAGAGGGGTAAGAACGCTAGGCAGAGCAACAAGTAGAGAACTCAATACCGAGCAACGGGAATCAGGTAAGAATGGTATAAATAACCCGGCGTGCCGCACGGTAGAGCAATTGCAGGTGTGTTAACTCGTGCGGCGGCGCTTGTTAGTAGTAATCCGCTGCTGGTGCTGATTAGCTCGCTTACGTGTTGATCTCAGCTGGCTGGTGGTCGTGACAATTAATATTCCTTAAGTGGATTTAAAGAAGTATCCAAACAGATTAAATGAACCTACTATTTCACTAACATCTAACACACCACAAGTGCCACCTATCTACTGTATCATCTTTGAGAACTGAATCACTAAATTTCACATGCTGAATCACACTGCAGTCTACTGCATCTTGCTAACCTCAAACACGAATTTTGGTGTGCATCAGAGATCTAGGCTGCATCTGTATTTAACCAATTTTACTCTAAGAAACAAGAGATGTTATGCATAAGCCACTAACACCATTTTTCCAGCAATTGTTCAGGATAAGGATACTACCACTGACTGACTGAAAAAATTTACAGTAGCTAATGCCCATGCTTATGGCCAAGTTCTAATGAACTAGCAACAGCTGTAAAGGATATAAGCAGAGTATATAACATGATATATTTAGAATGCAGATGTATTTTGATAAAGTTCATCATAAAAAATAATACTCAAATAGTCGGCGACAGGCATTCAGGGCAATTCAAATCTTTAAGAACACTATAATGGATAGAAAACAGAAATTAAAAGAAATATAGCTGAATTCTCAAATTGGGATACATAATTAGAGGAGTTAGTCTCCAGCTACCTGTGACCCTTAATTAAGCGGTTAGAAAATAGATTAATGACTGAATTAGAGGAGTACTTCATGGAAGTATAGAGGCACCACTGCACTTCCTAATTCATATCTACATTTGATCAAGATTATGGTATATTTTGTCTGTTTTCTAGTTGTCATATTGTTTAAAAAATGGAGGATTTTCAAACAATGTAGAAGCTGCAAAAAAATTAAAAACCTATTTAGCAAAATAGGACAACAGAATTAAAATGTTGTAAGCCTGAATACTGTAGATGAGTCTACTGTATATCGGGACCTTTATGAATGATTTTTATATGCACCCTTTATTCTGTATCTTGAATGGATGGAATAGTAAGTCACTTTGGATAAAGAAGTGTATTGGATAAAAAAGTATATATAATGTATATGTAAAATTCAAAGTTGGGCAAAAGAATTATTATGAAAATGTGCAGTGTTACACGCATGTTACAGAAATATACTGTATATATATACAGTATATATAATATATTTAAAAAAACACATAGCTTGAAGAAGCTACTATTTTTTTTGTTTTAGTAGAAAATGCAAGAAAACATTAAAAAGGCCTACATAATGTTAGGCAGAACATTTAAAAGTGCAGAATTTAAATCAAGGTATGTTAAAATATTACACTACACTAGTAAATACTAATTTTGAATACTGAACATCAGTTGCAGATAGCAATTTAAATTTTAGTCACAGACACTTATGCTCAAATTATGATGCAAGCTGCGTTGCTTTTCACTCTTCACTGTTGCTGAGTGTTTTGTTTTATTTTTCCTTAAAGCAGAGTTTACAGGTGACAGTTATTACTAATTACTAATCCCAGACCCAAATGATATATACCTAAATAAATGTTTTCTTACGAATAGGGGGTTACAAAAATAAACAGTGACAGATATAGGTATAGTGGGATAATCAATAATAATAATAATTCCCAAATTGTAAAGATACTCCAACAATATACCTGAGCAGTTGGAGGCACCTGAGTTCTTTGTTCTCTGAGAAGCTGTGATGAAAGAGTAATAAATCAGAGGCAAACTGGGATAAACAAATATGGTCATGAGGTCCTGGCTGGGCATATGGACGTATAATTCTGTCTTTAAGTCAACAGTTAAGTTTAAAACAACAGTTGTAATAGTCACATAGTTCTGTTGCCTTTCTGCCAAGTTGGTTCAATGGAGAGTAGCAGAGTTATATGCGGTGTGCCCTGTTTTTTACAGGGAAAATTTGGTTGGTATTTTGGTTGAAATGTCACTAGGTGGAGTGGGTAGAGTCTCCACACCCTACACTTGAGTAGTGGGTAGTGGGTTGGTTGGTCATCCTTTAGATGATTGATCAAAACCTGTGACTTTAAGACTATCATACAGATATAACTATGGCTCTGCCAGACATCCAGGTGCCAGAGACAGGCATCTCTCATAGGGAGTGCTGGAACTAGTTGGTGTCACTGTCCTTGGAGATGTTACTTATGAAGAACAACTACATCTAGGAAAATCAGATCATAAGAAATCAGAGTTTTCTTAAAACAGACATATTATAAGCTCTCTTAACAAGGTTTTGTCTTTACATTTGATCCAAACCACTACCCGATGCCTGGCACTCCTTTTTCTCTGTCCCTGTGTCTTGCTGTCCTGCCTGCTCTCTTCTTTATTTCTGCCTACCTGTCTTTTATCCCTGGTTCCTGGTCTGTTGTTGACTCTTAATGATTTACCAAGAACTTAATTAACCGAGGTACAGTTAACTAGAGATTCCTTTGTTCAATTTGTTTTAGACCCCCTACAACACCACAGTTCCTACTTAATATCTGAATCTCCTAAGGACTGCAAATTATGATATTAGCCAGGTGGTGATGATTGTTTCTAAATTTTCTCCCAATATCCAAAACTATATATGAAGTTGTATGGTTGCTCATTTACATTTATAGCAGCTGCTTAATGAGATGTTCAGCAGAACAAAATAGAAGTATTGTACAATGATCGCAACTTTGATATTTTAAATAAATATTTCTGTTTAACTTGACTTAGTAAAGTGGCCTGCACATTTACTGTATATTAAAATACACCTCTAGTCTCCTGCAATAATGCTTCCAGTTTCTTATTTTCATCCACCAATATTGATTTTATTCTCTCAAGTAATAAAGAACATCACATATTTATAACAATATTGATTAAAATTAGCTATTTTTCAGCAGGAAATTCCTCATCTTTAATATCAACTTACTGTAACAGAACTGAGAATTCCTATAAAGGTTCTTCAAAATTATATGTATTTAAATGGACTTGAACTAATGAACTTTTTAGTCTAACCAGAAGAGAATCTTCACAAAACAAAGATTTTTTTTTCTTATGAATTATTGGTTCAGAGGATATCTCAAACAAGGCTCACAAGTTGAATAATTCTCTCTGTGTATTATCATTACTAAGAATTGCAAAAAAAAGCCATGCATGACTTGGGGGTTAGAGGGGTAAATGTATCCCTTTATCATTCCAGAGTGCGATAAAAATGCTAAAATAATTGCAATCTCCTCTCCTCTTGCCAGAGGGCAATCTATAAATATATCAGGGATTGCTTGGTGTACATGATATGTGACTTGCATATTTAGGCAATATTTGTTTCCTTTCATTAAAATAAACCAAAATATATTTGACTCAACTTTTACAACCACTGACTGATGCTCTTTTTTTTTTACAATCATGAGTTTTTTTGAAAACATAATGCTTGTTAATAACAAATACCTGGCTGAAAACATAGGCTAATGAGGGTCCAGTATATTTACTTTTTGTTTTGCACTTGTCTACCTAACATTAACCTACACAGCACAATTGAGCATTTTCAAGAAACATTTCAATTTTATTCAAGAAACTTTGTTTAGGGTAACTGCCAAGTTCTACAGGCATATCTAAAATAATTTAAACTTTTAAAGTAAAGAAGATGATAATTCTTATAATGTTTTTAACTGATGGAGATAGAGCAGTCTATCATCTGAAATGAAAACTCCATACCCATCAATCCAAAAACTCCATCATTCTCGTGGTTCATGTCTACTTTTATTTTATTTATCTTTTGCTCTATAAAAAGTGCTTTGTGCAGAACAGACAAAATCATCTGAATTGAATCAAGGCATATCAATGTATATGCCACTTAGGACTCATCAGGCTATGTGATGTGCATAAAACACTTTGGAAATACTGTATATGTAGGTCTTTTAGTACAATAATACAAGCAGGGTTCTACCATTTTTTTATGTGTGCAAGTACAACCTAAAGAAACATTTAGAAAATATAGACAAATTAAATGTATAATGTATGTAGCATAAAATGTGTTGTAAATTTCTATGAAACATACAGTATTTAGTAACATTTGCACTGTAATCTAGAAACCAGTTTTTATACTTCAATGCATATTAATACATCTATCAGATATACAGTGCGCTGCAGTAGTAATCAGACCCTGCCTGCGGTGTCTCATTTTGTTAAATTAAAAAAATGCTTCCCCATTTTTTAAACTTAATATTTTTTTCAAAGCCTTAAAACTAAAACCCAACACTTCTCAGGGTAAGATAAGTTTCAGTCAATGTCAGCAAAAACTAAATCACTGAAAACATCACTGAAACAGTTTGATTGCATAAGTATTCAGACCTGTGAACTCATTTTTGGTCAAAACAACTTTGGCGTAATAACAGCTGCACATCTTTTGGGTAAATCTCTATCACATATATTTAGTGCAAGTTTTACCCATTCTGTTTGGCAGATCTGCTAAAGCTTTCTGATGTTGCTTAGGAATTGCATATGGACAGTGGTTTTAAAATATTTCCAGAGATTTTTAATAGCATATGAGCTAGGATTTAGACTGGACTACTAAAGGACATTCACTTTAAATGTGAATTTTCACCACAGTTTTAATTTTTTAACACTTCAGTAGACTGAAACTCGTTTGGCTCTTGTATTTGTAATTCACTTTGTCAGTTTTTCTTCAATCCTAACAAAAGTTTCAGTGCTTAGGAAAAGAGTCACCATCACATGATGCTTCCTCCAACATGATTGACTGTAGTAATGGTGTTGACTGGGAGATGTGCTGTGCTGCATCTGTACCAAATGTAACACTGGGTATTAGGAACAAAATCTCCTTCCAATATTGACTCATCGGGATGCAACACCACTTACCACACATTTCCATCATTTCTCAGGTGCCATAGAGGACAGCTTTGTTAAGTGCCTAAGATATTTTGGACATATTTCAGTCACTGATACTGGTCAGATTGTTACAAGCTGTCATTGGCCTCATAGCGGCATCCATTATTAGTTTCCCCCTTGTCTGGCTGCTGAATCTGGAGGGCCTTCCTGATCCAGGCAGTGTCTTGATAGTATGATGCACATTTTCATTTCTTGATGGTTGAATAGAATGTACTTTTATTCATAGTCTTTAATACTATGAGCTTTAGTCTTCAGTGTTATGAGCTTTAGTCTCATAACAAGTATATATTACAAACATAAATTGCTACTTCAAAGTGTCATGGCTGCATACTTTAAAGAAACAAAAAGGTGTGGAAGGGTCTGATTACTTTTGCAAGGCACTGTAGAACTCTGAATATATAAACCTCAACAGTTATTTAAATAAAACCTTTAATTACCTACAGCCGTTTTAATGTATAATTTAAAATTCTACATGGTTTCATGGAAATTATCACTTTGATCAATTTTGCATGATGAGCAGAAAAGCACCAGAGCAATGATTTAGAAAAAGTATTGGTGTTTGAATTTTACGAGTTGCAATATAAACATTATGAATCTACAAAAACACAGCAATATTACGAAATGGTATCAACATGAATTTCCAGTCAGGTAGAGATGTCAATAAAGTTAGTACTTGACACTTGTTTTAATAAAATAAGCTGGAAAAAAGGACCATTTTTATGGTCAAATTACAAATTAAGAGAAAATAATAAAATAATGTTATCTGACTTTGATTCTTCACATTAGGTGCCAGGATTTAATAATAAAAACCTATATATCTGGTCTTTCCTTACAAAACCAACCAACGCTTTAAATAGTATTTCATTACTTACAAAAAAAGTGAGATTTAGAAGGAAGAAAGAGGATTAACTGAATCATTTAATGCAACAATAATGGCCATTCATCTGTTAAGCAGTGCAATCAGTTTTGGTTTAAGCTAATGTATAAAATATATTTTTATTTTATGATTAATAATGAATGAGAATAATTAAAAGTGTGGAGGACCATGGTAACTAATATTAATATTACTTTACACACCTGAAGAAGGCTCTACAGCCAGTAAGTTGTGTCTCTTTTCTTTTCCCTTCAGCAGAATAAACCTTCGCCTGTTCCTTTGCAGCTTAATATTACTTTACTCAAAATTCCAGATGAAATCTTTAAAGTATCAAAGAAACTGATTCGGATCATTTGCTTTCTGTACTCAACTTGGTAACAAGCATGGTGGCCATGTTATGACCAGAATCATAAGTCATTGTTTTCTGTGGTTCTCCTTATTACTACTTTGTTTATGCTATGAAAACTTCCAGAACCATTGTTATACCCTAGTAATTGAATTTAAGTGATGATGTGAAGTGATGAATGATGACAGTGAGCACCACAGTTTTGTCCCTCAATAGTCTGCCTGCTTAGCTGTCAGACTATTTTGAACTATGTTATATAAATCTCCCAGATAGGCTTTATAGATGGTAGATTGACAAGTTTGAAAATGAAATACCATTTCAAATGAAATAGAACTAGGAAATATAGTATTTTCATCACATTACAAATACTTGGATAAAACTATACAAATTGTTCACACACTTTAAAAAATGTATAAAACAATCACAGCAATCACAAACCTGCCTGAAGGTAAAGAGAAAAGTAGCATGTAATGATCTAATACCTCGTTTATTTCTGAAAATTACGATTTAATGCCTTATTTTAACTCTGTAATGATATTCTCAAAGACTTGTTCACTCAGGTCTGATTTTTTTTTAGTTTTCTTTTTTGTTTATTTTAATTAAATTAAAGACAGTATTCCCAAATGGAGTCATGTCTATTGACAATATTATATAAAGACTCCCATTAATTAGTTATTCTCACATAGCCTGTCAGTCTCTATTACTTTTTTCTTAATAGCACCACCGGCAATACCATATGCACTGTAATGAAAATATACTTGCATTGTGATTAGACTCCAAAAGATTTTGAGATCTAGTCTTCCAGTAAATTTAGAATGCCTATATTTATGTGTAGAACAAACGCCAAATGATGATTGGTTAATACATGTTGTCTCTTCAACTGATTTGAAAATGTATTGTATCTTCCCTCATAATTAGATATTATTTCCACTGGTTAACTTCAAAAAGTACAACAAAACACCACCACATCTCTTCCTTTCAAATATCCAGCTTAATGCAAAATAAGATAGAGAGGTGAAGCAGATGTAATTTTCAAATAAAATAACCACATCAAGACCAAATTGTTTATTGTTTTGTGCATTATACTATTTATTGTATATGTGACATCTATAGGTTGTGTATATGCTTTAGAGAAACAAAATGTGAAAACTGTTAAAGTGTCTAAATCCATTTTCAAGGCACTGTAAACCTTGTGGAGGACAAGATATTAATTAAAATGCCTAATGCAGTTGTCCACTCTGGGTACTGGAGGGCCAGTGTGTCTGAATATTGGACAGCCATGGTTTAATTCACAGGAAATTTTCCAATATTTTTTTTTCCATTTTAAAATGAACTTTTTTAATTATCTTCATTAAGGAAATATTATACAACTATAAGCATTACAATGTAATGATTATAATAAAATAATATTTAAAGGAAATAATTTCCTAAAGTAATTAATGGATGTATTTCAAATTAATAGAAAAAAATAGTTGAATTTTGGTGAGTCAGAGAGGATGAGATCAATATCTGTTAGAGTCAAATTATTTATAAACATGGTTAAGTCATCACTCTAAAACAAACGTGCTTATAATGTTTTAAAAATCCATAAGCAATTTGCAAATCACAGTAACATCACTACTTAAAGGATTGAAATGCACATATCATATGGGCCAGTAAAAGATCTTTAGAAAAAGGAAACATAATAAGATTTGAATTAGTACCACTCAATTCTGAAATATTCAGCCCTATGCAATAATTTAGAGAGAAGCACAAGGGACCTGAATCAGATGCTTATCTTGACATGTAATATCCACACAACAGATTCAAGATCGAAGGCACAGGTGACTTGTTTAGAGAGAGTGCTCACTGTATGGAAACAATTACAAATGTATTAATTAAGTGCAAAGTGATTCATTAAGGGCTTTCAACACATGGCTTGTTGAATTATTTGATTAATAGGCTAATAACCTGACAGACAGAAGGGCCTAATCACACAGCTGTACCAGGCTATAAACACAGACGTTGGTGAATCCATGCTTAATTGGACTAAGGTATCACATACTACTCGTAAAGAAAGCACCAAACATTATTTTTTATATTTCACTAACATTTTTAACATTTAGCCGATAAATATCTTTAGTAAATATACTTCAGTACTGTATATTCAAGAGAACACAGGCAATTCTATTTTTCATGTGACACAAAAGTCATCACGTGATGTGACATGTAATACATTAAGAACTAACATACAGATGGGTGGTGCTTTTTCAATATGATTATATTCCTAAACAGTAATAAATAGCTAATTATGCCAGAAATAAACACATGAATTGGCCTCACCATATCCCATTAAAATGTCTTGGAATTCCATTAAGGGGAAAGTATGAGCAGCACAAATTATGTTCTGACAGGTGAATAGGGGTATAGCCAAAAATATCCACCTATACACACTTGCTAGATTTATATGACATAAAATCCAAATTACATGCAGAGAGCTAACCTAGGAATGTCTTGATCAATATTACTGTTTTTGAATTTTTTTTTTACACTTTTAGCAATATATCAGCAGATCCTTATCTCTGTGGCTTTTTTCTTTTTAGAAGCTTAATACATTTTCATATTAATCAATTTATGTTGATTGCATTGGGGAAAGGGTGTCCATGAGTTACTGTAAATATGACCTGTAGTATACTTTATATCACAATATACACTTTAATTTTGTCACTTTATCATGTTGTCAGTTAATCAAATTCTGCGTAAAACTGCAGTGTTTGAATACAAAAGGATTTTCAAAATTTTCAAAGAAGAAGCAATTCATATATCCAGTGCAGTACTGTAGGGCTCTTTCAAAGCATTTTTGTAAACAATATTATGTGCAAACTCGCTGAGCCTGAGGTGGAAGAATGAAACTTACATAAACTGACAACAGATTTATGAAGCATAGCACACAAAAAGTCTGTACAGATGTCATTATGTATATTCACAAACAACCATTTATTAAAATTGCCTGTTTATAAATTATGTATATTGAGCATTGAAAGATACTCCTCACTTATAGAATAACACTTAATGCAACAAATTCATTTTGATATTAGGGATGTTATATATTTTTCAGCAGGTTAAGTAATATTTTATTGAACAGACCACACAGGTAAATTCCTTATGACATTATTTAGTGCAGAGTGTTGCTCAACCGGAGGGTGTACTGTGAAATACACAGGCTAGTAGCGTGTGTGGCCACAGTTGGAAGAAACACAAGCTGTACATCTGTGACATATGCTTTGCACCATGTTGCAATGTTGCAGATACTGCCTTGTAGGATTCTATCCCTTTCCTCTTGTAAACCCTGGACAAGCATTAGTTCACCTGGTTTCTGAGTCCTAAATACCACACATCAATCCAGCACAAATGTTCAATGGAGATTATGTGTCGTGAATAGGGCACTATGATATAATAGTTAGGTTCTGAGAATGTTGTTGTTACATAAGCAGCATGAGATCATGAATTCTCCTGCTCGCTTCAATGTGAATGAAAACTTTTAAATCAAGATGGCTGCAAATGATGAATGATCAAATGAAATATTTGAGATACATTTTTAATTTAAAAAAATCATATAATACAATGATATTTTTAGGTCTCTCATTGTAAACTCCTATTCTAGGTTCAATGGATTATGGATCAAGGGTGCAATTCTAGTCACAACTATGAGCAGGACAGGTAGACTGAAAATGGATGGGTGGATATACAGTGTAATAAAACTGGTGAGATGCAACATTATGAAAGAGTTCGGGTCTTTAATTCTGATTTACAACACCATAAAAGTCTAAGTGAAACTCCTACTTTGACTGTAAACCTACTTTACAGATTTAACCTAAGAAAACATATTCATCCATAAGTATAAACTGAAAGCAGCTAGGATTTGGCTGTATTTGGTTTTTCATTCTAAATTCTAATTCTGAAATTCAAATTGTAAAATCTAAAGACAGTTATGACAGTCTCCTTTGAAACTTTAAAATAAGTCTGCAGAGGATACATTTGGATAAAAAAAGGATAGGCCAAGAAGGCAGGTTTTTGCCAGCTAATTAAGTCAGGACAGACAAGGACAGTATTCAGGGAAGTGGAAAGAAATACCTTCAATCAGGATATCATGGAGACAGGATTTCTGGGGTGTGAGGATTTAATGTCATTGGACACATGTTGCCTGTTCGCATTAAATGAGTGTCCAAGCGTGAACTTACAAAAATGACATTATCTAGTCTGTGACTGGCAAGGGCAGTGGAATAAAGAACTTTCATTGTTGTTTACAAGTGGCATTATTCACTTTTTTCATCATGACAGGAATTGTGTTTTGTTCCATCCAAGTTATAATAGAATGCATTTATGGTTATGTGCTGCTGGCACATTACTCAGACGTACAAAGACAGGAATTGCACAGCAAAAATCATGCCTTTTGCCTCCTAACCATGCTGGTCACGTCCTCTAACACACCGAGAGAACATTTTAGCACCACGCTGCATCAATGAAGCATTTTGAAATTGAAATATCATCATACTATAGGCATACTCTGGACAAACATCTGTGACTAGAAGTACGGGTGCCACTCATCAACTAACAGTGAACTAGAATGACTATAAAGTAGATTGAAAAGAATATAAAGAAGCAAATGATAGTGTGATGGCATTCTGCTTGTCTGTCACACTGTTTATAAGCTCAAGGATATTTCCATATTTACCCAAGTAAAAGCCAAACTTTTTTTCACGGATTTCAGGGTGGTACAACTTGCCTGTGGTTTATATTCGAATACAAGAAAAAACAAATGTGGAACTTAATCTGGTTGTTGACATTTTTACCACCAGAGTGCTGAACACGTTTGAACATTTTACTTTGTTCCAGGGTGTTGTTGTGATTGAGTGGGGAAAAAAAACAACCTTTATATTATTTTTTTGTTATCCACAATGAATAAGAGATCACAATACTGTTCTGTGTTCAAGAAGGAGGTGACCTTCCGTGCTGAACAGGAAAGAAATTGTCAGCTTGGAAGGCAGTCTAAAGTGGACATGTGGTGCATAAGGAGATGTAAATGAATGACATAAGATGTTTTGCTTGAAAGAGGAAGCAAAGGAGTTTTAAAGGAAGAAAGCAAAGTGTTTATCTGGATACTATTTGCATTTTGTCTTTTAAACTACTTTCCCATTTCCCTTATTTATTTAGAACCAAGAGATTTTCATTTCAACCATAACTTGTGCTTTGTAAAGTTATTTGTTTCAACTTCCAAATTTCACATTTCTGGGTGCTGCTTTTATTCAGAGGTGTTTTATATTTGCATAAATATGGTAAATCAACAATGTTTTGATGAGAAGGGAACTTAAACTCAATTGCTAAATTTGCCTAATAAGCAGTTAGGTAAATTGTGATCTGTTGTTCTGATCTAAATTTGTTGATTTAAACAACGTGGCATGTACAGATGCAACCATTCAAAATGCACAGTACAAACCTGCGGTACGGTAAACTACCCACAAGCCACCGCAGGGCACCGCTGTAAGTGATTGGCTGGCCTAAATGACCAACAGGGGCACTCGTGGTGCATTGGTTGGTAGTGAAAAGATTTAATCATTTAATCTCTTTACTGTGCACATTTTAATCCGCTTAGTATTGAATATTTATATGGAATTTTACCACTAAAGGGAAATTTTAGTAGCTGAGCATAAAAAGAAGAGGAGCATAACGCATCTGAAGGTCATAAACGATATTAATTTAGGAACATAAACATTACTGTATGTAAACTGAACTGTGTATGGCTGGTCTTGGTATTTTAAAGAAAAAATACACACCAGTCTTCCATTTCTCCCTAAACATTTTAAGCATGAAAGTTTTATGAAACGGTACCCAAATATGCGATTGCTGTATAGAATGAATTTTAATTTAAAAAAATTATTTAACACGAAAATTAAGCTGTTTACACCTTCCGCCTGAGAACAGTCACCCGTTGCTACCCAACGCAGAAACACAGCCACTAACTAGCAAAGAGAGGACATTAGCTAGCCAATATGATAAAGAAATAAATGATTATTTTGTTTATTTCTTTTGCACATTTATTTGAACATTTCCATCGATTGTACAAGCACTTGGAAAATGTCCAATCCCTAGTTCATCAGGCATTTTCTTTTATGCTGCGGGCATTCTCCTGGTCTGGCGCTGGTCTGTGTCTTCTAGGATATAATGCCAGCGATTTTTTGTTAAATTTGGGTTTCCAACAACGCCGCAGCAAACTCTTGTTTTTATGTCCACTATAACAGACAATCTCCTTTGCTTTTAACTGAGCGTTTAATAATTTCCGAAAATGAAAATGATTTACTTTATTTCCCTCACGGGATCAATAAAAGTATCTATCATCTATCTAAACTATGGGACAGAATTTAGGGGTCTCCCTATACCAGAGATTACGGTAGGGCTTCAGAATGGTGATTGGCTGACACCATCTGACACCCCTCTGATTGGAGAAAAAAGACGTGCTGGTCTGCTATACATACTGTACCAGGAAGAGGATTTCTTTCTATTCGAAACGTGTATTTTAAAAGTTTAATTAAGAAGTAAAAACCTTACAGTGTACACAGATTTCTAAACTGATCAGGAGGAAGAAAAATCACCCGTTCATGCATAAAAAGTGGTTATTAACTATCGAAACCTGTTTTATTTATTTTATTTTTATTTAGATTAAGAGTTCCCGTCACCCCTATTCCCATTTAAATCACAAACCCGTGTTTAACGTAAATGTTTTACCCGTGTCTTTTAACGTAAATCGTTATCTTTGTCTTGTGCATCACTCTGTCCAGCAAATTAATAATAAACTTTATTTTATATAGCGTTTTAAACGAATAAGTAATTAGATTGCTCATAAACCTAATCACTTATTCTACATAAACACAGCGTAATTGCTCTCTGAAAATGCTTTTTCCTTTTATTTAGGCTTCTAAACTGTGAAAACATGTGTCTGTCTTTCCGTAGGGGGAAGGGAATCTGATCTGCAAGGCCCTTTGGCTACAAAAGTAAAAAGAAGGCGCTCGCTCTCTCTCTCTCTTTTGATTATTACATCCAATAATCAAAAATGACACAATAAACATAATAACCATAATAACGACCAACAAACAAAAACAACCATATAAACATAATACAGTACCAACCAAAAACATAGATAACAACCACAATACAAAATCAAATATATCAAACCATTAAACTCTCTCAAATTCCTCCAATTATCATAATCCCGCCCCTTATGCAAAACCAAACCTTCCTCCCATCCCAGTTTATCCTCTTTATCATAAACAAAATCCACCTCAATTTTCAACATAAAGCATTACACAAAATCAATACCTCAACACTCCATACTCAACAACTATAATTCACAAACAGCCAGAACATGTAACTCTGCATTCCCAAATAGACCTCATTTCAATAGCCCTGCCCCTTATGCAAAACCAACATCCCTCCCCTGTTCTCTCTCTCCGCTGGCGTTTGTAATCATTTTTATTTTTAAATAAATTTTAGCAAAGTCATGTATTTTAAAAATCTTAAGATTTCTATATTTATGTCTTTATTTAGTGGTTTCATTAGTGACAAAGGCTAAACTTTCTTGGAAAAATGTCTTTTATGTAAACCATGTTTGCTATTAATTCATTTAGGGCTAGAATACGTTCATTGTCTTCCAATGAAAGAAGGGTTCCTTTCGCCGTAGTCGAGTTGACATTAGAAGCTTGCCATGCCCGGACTGTTACACCAATGCATTAGCATGTTAAAGCGATTTCATTGAGGAGCCTAGTTTTTTTAACTAGTAAGTACTGTACTTACTGGGTTTTTGAGGGGGGGAGGTGTCGGGACACAGTGGAGCGGCTTACTCCATAGTGTCTGGCAACACTGGCACATGACATGCCTGCCTGCAGCATGCCAATGGCCCTCTCCCTTGCTTCTGATGACATTCGAGGCATTATGGAATGCACAGAAAACTGAGTAAGTATGGTCTTTTTCTTGCAATGATCTAAGCTTTGAATTAATGCCTTTTTAAAGGTGACCTGACCAGGCATTAATCACCTGGACCTCGTTGGGTAAAAGTGTACCTAACGAGCTTGTCAAGTTGCAATGCTTCACTGCACAAGCTGTATTGCTGGTCAGAGGGCTTAAAACAAATTGACAACTTTTTGTGAAAGTAAATAAGCTATAACTATAGTATTCTCATTCCAGAAAATGTTGCGTTTCTTTTTTCCATCAGTATATTTACAAAGACATCAAAACTTGCTGAAACCCCAGAACTTAATAAACAAGTTACATGTAAGTACAATTTCTAAATGTATTTAATTTAATAAGTATAGTAGTATTAAACCAAATATTCTCAAAACCTCTCCAATACCCATGTAATAAAAATAAACATGTTTTCTATGTAAAACCAAGAAGACCTAATTTTATGTTTTCAAACAGGGCTTTTTATCTCATTTCAAAATATCATATCAGATTTATGCTAAAGCTCAAAGAAAATTCACTGTGTGGTAGTGCTTTGTAAAAGACAAACAGAGCTTTCCTGATATTACAAATATTTTATTTGGAAATAATCTTATAACTATTCATCTTACATTTTTGATTAAAGTACTGAGAGTCACACACAAAGGTTTTCAGTCTGAGAAAGAGCCCAAAAATCCAGAAGAGATGGGGAACAAGGTTTTATCTACTACCTCATGATTTACTACCTTATATATTGATTAGGTTTTTTAGTACAAAATGGGATAAGTGATTAGTACTGTATGCAAAGGCATAAATGCCTATTGAGTCAAAACAGGGCAGATAGGTAGACTTAGAGTTCACTCTTGCCAAATGGGTTCTATATATCTTTGGAAGAAATAATCTATGCCTTCTAAGATCATATCATACCATGATATTCAATGATATTTTAATATGTAGTGAATGTCTTTCTGTTTTTTAGACATACAGTATTTATTAATGTAGTATTTATCATCATCATAGTATGTAATGCAGTATTTATCATCCAGGTGGATGCTGCACATTGGTGGTGGTGGAGGGGAGTCCCCATTACCTGTAAAGTGCTTTGAGTGGAGTGTCCAGAAAAGCACTATATAAGTGTAAGCAATTATTATTATTATTATTATTATTATTATTATTATTATTATTAAAACACTGAAAAGATTTTGCTTTCAGTAAAAAAAACATTCATGACAGTATATACTAAGATTACAATTAGGACACGGATACATTAACACTGCTGGCTATTGCTGGCTTATCTGTTAAATGTAGAATTTATACCACTGCCAGTTTTTAATTCTAATGTCTTATATTCTGTATATACTTCAAGTTCATTTTATATTATTGTTTTAATTCATATGATCAACTACCAAAATAGTTTCATGTCAATAAAAAGCATAGTTTTAAAGATATGCGTTAATTTGTGTTGGCTGTTTTTTGTGTGTCTGATTAATGAAAATGCACAATATGCCTAATGTGTTCATTTTAGATTTTTTGAAAAAAGAATCACAATGGTCTGTCTGCTCTCATATGCTTCTCTCAATCTTAATCTATTAGATATTTTCTCAATCTTAATCTATTAGATTTGTAGCCTCTGCAGTATTTTATCCACCAACCTTGTTGATACAATGAGCATTGCTTAAAGAGTACAAAAACCTATATACAGATGCAGCCATTCAAAATGCGTGAGGTATTTCGCGGCATACCCCGGTGGGCGTGTCACAGTATCACGCGGTATGACGCAGTTAACGTGGTGTCACGTGGTTAACTATCCGGCGTCGCCTTGTAAAACCGCCAGGGGGAGCTTAACCTCTCATGTACAGCATTTGAGCCTTTAATTTTGAACTGTGTATTACAGCATGTTAATCATCAGTCATTAAAATGTTGGTATATTTTATGAAAGCAAGATTGCTCAGTTGGACAAAAGTACACAACCTACCTTTATCAGAAATATTTATGCATCAAAGCCTTTACTGAAGATATTACTAATAGTATTAATAATGGATGACTTTGGACAAGCTGTATACTCAAAGTATAATTTCTTTAGCACATTTGTACAAGCACTTGGAATCTGTCCAAGCCATACTTTGTCAGGCATTTTGTTTTACTTCAACGGGCATAAAAACTTCCTTGCTTTTAACAGGGCGTTTCATAATTTCTAACTACGAAAATGATTTAAAATGCGACACCTATCATTCAACTAGAGCTTAAAATATCACAAGGATCCTCAAGAGCACAGCAAAGAGTGTATTAAAAGACACTTGTATTTATCAACGTTTTCTTTTCCGTATACCAGATTTTATGGAACCACTTCAGAGGGGTGTCAGCCAGTCAGATTCCAGGAATCGGCACTTTAAAGGAAAAATACACACCGGTATTCCATTTCTCCCTAACGATTTTAAGCATCGAAGTATTTAACTAGCATGTGAAATAGCGTGTGAAAAAGTGGTAGTTTTAAGCTTTTCTGCTAATATAATATGGAATCGCGTATCTAAAGAATTTAATAACGGTATTCGTGTGCTGCGACAGGGCTGTGTAGGGCTGTTTCGCCTGCCTGTTCATGCGAGCTGTCTTGTAGCCGACTGGTCTAGGTGCGTGACTACCAGCTGGCAGGTTGTGTGTTCGAATCCAGCTGGTGCTGGACTTTTCTTTTAACAAACATTTCTTCGAAAAAATAGAATAGCGATATTATGGACAATCAATTGACTTTTATATTTCAAAATATCGCAACATGATCGATATTTGCGATATTTTGAACATATCTTCCCTTCTGACAGCGGTTCCTGCTTCTATTGTGTGTGTGTGTGCAACAGAGTAAATTTTTTTTTAGAGAAATGGAGGCTGGACAGTATGCGTTACAATATAAACATTTATATTGATTTAAATCGTGTTCTGATTTAAATCACAAACGCGTGTTTAATTATGTGTTTTTTAATCATAATCAGGCTAATGCATTTCTACATTTTCTGTATGAACCAGCTTAGAGGTTCATACAGAAAGACAGCTTGTGTTTAAATTGAGTGTAAGGTAATTAATGCTTCTAAAGTCATGGTCAGCATTTATATTGTACTGTGCTGTAAACTTTTTCTGTGCCTAGTCACATTATTTTATAGCGTTTTTACTGCGTTATTAAATCTGGTGGTGCTGTGTGTTAGTTTCCTGACTCCCATTATTTAAACTGCGACACTGATCATTCATCTCTAAATAAACTTTATTTTATATAGCGTTTTAAGCGAATAGGTAATTAGATTGCTCATAAACCTAATCGCTTTTTCTACATAAACACAGCGTGATTGCTCTCTGAAAATGCTTTTCCTTTATTTTTAAAGTAGGCTCAGATTTCAACTATAGATCGTATTATTATAAACTGTCTTGGAAAAATGTATTTTATGTAAACCATGTTTGCTATTAATTCATTTAGGGCTAAAATACGTTCATTGTCTTCCAATCGAGTCGAGTTGACATTGGAAGCCTGCCACACCCGGACTGTTAAACCAACACATTAGCACGTCGCCAGTATTGGTTTTAGTATTCCCCCCCTCTCCCCTCAATTCAATTCAATTCAAGGTGTTTTATTTGCATGACAGATGGGTACAAGCAGTGTTGGGTATGTATATTGTAACGCTTACGGCAGACAGGCACTGTGTAAGAGCTGGCGCACCAGAGCAGCGCACCGAGGGAGTGTCTGCATTTATAACTTAGTTTTTAAAATCAGTCAAGCAATATGAAGCATCTCCTTTTACTTAGTGCCTGAGCATAAAAAGAATAGGAGCATACTGCAACGCGTGTGAAGTCCATAAACAATATTAATTTTGGAACTTAAACATACAGTATATGGCTGGTCTCGGTACTTTAAAGAAAACATACACACCAGTATTCCATTTCTCCCTAAACATTTTAAGCATCGAAGTCTTTAACTAACGCGATACCGGAGTCAACAAGCATACTTTTAGAATTTGATTAAAAGGGAATATAATATGGAATCGCGTATCTCAAGAATTTAAAGACCAGACAATCGCAAACGCATTTTCAATAAAATTATTTTATTCATTCAGCAGTTTGTGAGAGGGACATTCAGCAGGGAGAGACACACACACCGGTTTTCATTGACAAAATTGGTTTTTTTCAATTCCTCTTGTCTAACAGGAATCTAATATTTACACCCGGCACGGCACCGAGGGGCGTCTGCATTTATAACTTAGTTTTTAAAATTAGTCAAGCAATATGAAGCATCTCCTTTAACTTTTAAGTCCCTTACTGTATTTTTGTATTATATTCCCTATTAATCAAACTCTAAGAGTATGTATCGGCTTGTCAGTCAGGTCTTTTTTTCTCTATTTCAATTGTCGTTTACACATGCACGACTTTAAAAGCTAGCAAGACAGGTTTCGATTAACATTAGCTGGCGAGCCTTGTTAAAAAAACTAATGATAATGTAACATGCCACTGTTTGTTCATGAACAAAGTTATACTGAGATTTCCTTAGATACGCGATTAAAAAATAAATAAAAATTTGAATCTCCTGCGGAACACATTCCACAAGAATCAGCGGTTCTACAATATATATCGCCTTTAAAGGTGGCTTCTCAAAACGCTTTACGGGATAAAAACAACCAGAACAGCAGCAACAACAATATTGTATTTCATTGCACTTTGAAAACCAAGTAATAACTTAACTCAGTACGTGCAAACGTTTTGTATGTTGCTGTCGTGAATGCCTGCGTACCCATAAGTATCTTATTTGCCTTGAGTCCTGTCTACAGTATATTTGTCCCCCTACCCCCTCTCTCCCTCAATTCAATTCAATTCAAGGTGTTTTATTTGCATGACAGATGGGTACAATTCTTGTTGGGAATGTATACAGTACTTTGATATTTACACCCGGCGCGGCACCGAGGGAGCGTCTGCATTTATAACTTAGTTTTTAAAATTAGTCAAGCAATATGAAGCATCTCCTTTAACTTTTAAGTCCCTTACTGTATTTTTGTATTAAATTCCCTATTAATCAAACTCTAAGAGTATGTATCGGCTTGTCAGTCAGGTCTTTTTTTCTCTATTTCAATTGTCGTTTACACATGCACGACTTTAAAAGCTAGCAAGACAGGTTTCGATTCACATTAGCTGGCGAGCCTTGTTAAAAAAACTAATGATAATGTAACATGCCACTGTTTGTTCATGAACAAAGTTATACTGAGATTTCCTTAGATACGCGATTAAAAAATAAATAAAAATTTGAATCTCCTGCGGAACACATTCCATAAGAATCAGCGGTTCTACAATATATCTTATATATTATAATATATCTACAATAAATCTTGTGACTTTTGAAATTTACTGGGGGTGGACCACGTCTGTAAATTTCGATGGGTCCAGAGGCAAAAGTGCCTTGCCTTGCAATCTCCGGGAAACCATTAGTACGATGGTGAATCGGAGATTCTCAACCCTTGCTGCGTACGACTGGAAAAGAATTCGTGATCGGATCAACGAAATGCTTCGTAGGAGGAGGCGCTCTTTTCCTCTTGTCTAACAGTCTGTCCACAAACAAAACATTCCTGTTAGACAAGAGGAATTGAAAAAAAACAATTTTGTCAATGAAAACCGGTGTGTGTGTCTCTCCCTGCTGGATGTCCCTCTCACAAACTGCTGAATGAATAAAATAATTTTATTGAAAATGCGTTTGCGATTGTCTGGTCTTTAAATTCTTGAGATACGCGATTCCATATTATATTCCCTTTTAATCAAATTCTAAAAGTATGCTTGTTGACTCCGGTATCGCGTTAGTTAAAGACTTCGATGCTTAAAATGTTTAGGGAGAAATGGAATACTGGTGTGTATGTTTTCTTTAAAGTACCGAGACCAGCCATATACTGTATGTTTAAGTTCCAAAATTAATATTGTTTATGGACTTCACACGCGTTGCAGTATGCTCCTATTCTTTTTATGCTCAGGCACTAAGTAAAAGGAGATGCTTCATATTGCTTGACTGATTTTAAAAACTAAGTTATAAATGCAGACGCTCCCTCGGTGCGCTGCTCTGGTGCGCCGGCTCTTACACAGTGCCTGTCTGCCGTAAGCGTTACAATATACATACCCAACACTGCTTGTACCCATCTGTCATGCAAATAAAACATCTTGAATTGAATTGAATTGAGGGGAGAGGGGGGGAATACTAAAACCAATACTGGGGACGTGCTAATGCGTTGGTTTAACAGTCCGGGTGTGGCAGGCTTCCAATGTCAACTCGACTCGATTGGAAGACAATGAACGTATTTTAGCCCTAAATGAATTAATAGCAAACATGGTTTACATAAAATACATTTTTCCAAGACAGTTTATAATAATACGATCTATAGTTGAAATCTGAGCCTACTTTAAAATAAAGGAAAAGCATTTTCAGAGAGCAATCACGCTGTGTTTATGTAGAAAAAGCGATTAGGTTTATGAGCAATCTAATTACCTATTCGCTTAAAACGCTATATAAAATAAAGTTTATTTAGAGATGAATGATCAGTGTCGCAGTTTAAATAATGGGAGTCAGGAAACTAACACACAGCGCCACCAGATTTAATAACGCAGTAAAAACGCTATAAAATAATGTGACTAGGCACAGAAAAAGTTTACAGCACAGTACAATATAAATGCTGACCATGACTTTAGAAGCATAAATTACCTTACACTCAATTTAAACACAAGCTGTCTTTCTGTATGAACCTCTAAGCTGGTTCATACAGAAAATGTAGAAATGCATTAGCCTGATTATGATTAAAAAACACATAATTAAACACGCGTTTGCGATTTAAATCAGAACACGATTTAAATCAATATAAATGTTTATATTGTAACGCATACTGTCCAGCCTCCATTTCTCTATAAAAATTTACTCTGTTGCACACACACACACAATAGAAGCAGGAACCGCTGTCAGAAGGGAAGATATGTTCAAAATATCGCAAATATCGATCATGTTGCGATATTTTGAAATATAAAAGTCAATTGATTGTCCATAATATCGCTATTCTATTTTTTCGAAGAAATGTTTGTTAAAAGAAAAGTCCAGCACCAGCTGGATTCGAACACACAACCTGCCAGCTGGTAGTCACGCACCTAGACCAGTCGGCTACAAGACAGCTCGCATGAACAGGCAGGCGAAACAGCCCTACACAGCCCTGTCGCAGCACACGAATACCGTTATTAAATTCTTTAGATACGCGATTCCATATTATATTCCCTTTTAATCAAATTCTAAAAGTATGCTTGTTGACTCCGGTATCACGTTAGTTAAAGACTTCGAAGCTTACAATGTTTAGGGAGAAATGGAATACTGGTGTGTATTTTTTTCTTTAAAGTACCAAGACCAGCTATATACTGTATGTTTATGTTCCAAAATTAATATAGTTTATGGCCTTCACACGCGTTACAGTATGCTCCTATTCTTTTTATGCTCAGCTACTAAGATTTCCCTTCAGTGGTAAAATTCAATATCTACAACGGGCACAGTAAAGACGTTTACAGTAAGTCTTTCTACGACAGACCAACGGACCACGAGTGCCCCTGTCGGTCAACCAATCATGCACCGCGGTATTTTGCGTCATCGCGCGTCACGATGCACGACGTCGTAGCCAATTACCTGCGGTACGTGTCTGTGCCGCGCACTTTGAATGGCTGCATCTGTAGTCTAAATTAGGTTTTAAGAACTTACATTAGAGAAGCTTACAATTTGTTTTTCAAGAGTCTGTAAACCAATCTTTGACAATTTTACCATTTTATCTACTTTTTGATTTTCTTCAGAATGATATGTAGGATAAAAATATAATAGGTTAAAACTTCATGCTTTTACTATATATAATATATTGCTGATCCCTTTTAACCTATATTCAAAATATGAATTTAAAGTACCTTAAACTGTCTCCAGCTATGAAACAATACCATAAGATACAGCTATCCTTGTATTTTTTTCATTGATTTATTTTTAAAAAAACAAGATACATTTTTTTTCCTTGAATTTTAAGTGACATCAATAATAAGCTTAGAAGAAACAACAACACAGCTTTGAGGGTGGTGAATCTGTACTAATGTATCATGCATGACTGTAATTGCTTGTAATTAACTTGAGCCCATTTGGAAAATTAATGACTTGACACATGTTGATGAAAAGTTGTTTGTCTTTACTGGGGATCATCTTGAAAGTATAATATAAAGGATAGTTTCAAAGTTCAGTTCTGCATGTGATTGTAGCAATATAGGATACTGACAAAAATATTTTGTAGCAGTAATGTTTCAATTCATGCCACCTTTAATTTTTAAAGTATCTGAATAATAATTCTATTATATGTGCAAGTTGCTTCAAATGATGGGGGTAACATATTACCATGAGAAGGATATCACAGAAATCAGTAAAATAAAACTTGTTTCTTAACATAATGTATAATACTATATGTACAGTATACTGTACATCAAAACATCAGGTTCATATTGTTAATTGCAAGTAGTCACATCATATGAATGCAACCCCCCCCCCCCCCCCCCACAAATATTAGAAAGTAAAACAAAAAATAAAATGTTAAAACTGTATGTGGACAAGATTGTTGAATGGTCGCTAGTACTGTTGCCTCACAGTTCACAGTTCTATGGCTGTGACATCTCCATTGTTTTATTTTTACCCAGACAAAATTCAAACATGATCAAAATTAAATCAAACTCTAGTTCAAGTCTTTGGAGCCCAAGCTGAAATTATTTCATTCTCTTAATTTAATTTAAAACCATGCAGCTATCTGTCTGTGATGTTTTTTTTTCCAATTCAGTTGGATTTACAAATCCTCAATCTTCTCTCTCATTTGTGTGTGTTTTCTCTACTCCCTCCTTTTTTCTGTTCTGTGAGGAATCTGCAGGTTTCAGCAGCTCATTTTCTTCTCTTTCTAAGTCCTGTAATGTTCTCCTTTTATAGGACATTATCTGCTTTCTTTATTCCTTTAATATTACCCAGGATTCATTTAACCGAATTCCTGTCTTCTAAGCATGTTGCCTTGCATTCTGGGGTTTGTAGTTTTTCTTCAGCCCTGATTCTCTACAGATTCATCCCTTGATGAATCATGTGCAGCAAGTATCTGCCATCTATTACTCTGCCTCACATCTTATAATACAGAATGTTTTCTTCTGTCAAGAATTTATTATGAAGAGCTTAACAACTTCCCTTAATACATTTCATTAATTATTCCTGTGACATTGATTTGATACTGATATTGCAATTCTTGGCCATGAAAAGGATGAACTGTTCATGTAATCACTCTGAATTTGTTAGTTAAAATCAGTTGGAGATTATCTTAGTGTTATAAAAAACTATGATTTTTTTTTTTACAGTTGGTAAGAAGCAGCCTGTAGTCTTCTTATGCTGGATTCATGAAGACTGGAAAACAATTTTTTGATGAAATGAAAGCTGGGGTGATATTCCTGAGTGTGGAGAATTGAGATAATTAGATGAGATTTCGAAATTTGAAAGGCTTTAACACAACATAGCAGAGGCAGATGAAATCAGACTTCAAATGTAGTTTTCAATTATACCCTTAGTTATAACTTCAGCTTTAGCTATTTGATAGCATCGTTCATGCAGTATTCTTTGATGTAAAATAAGAATTAATGCATATGTAGAAGAAAAAAAGAACAAGATGGAAATTGGGTGACCTGAAAACAAACTTAAAACATTTCAGCATGATTGGTATGCCTAAGGGTTTACTTGCCTGATTAAATCCTTGCAACATTCTTAAGAATACCTCCTGAATTTGCCATCCAAGACCACTCTCATTAAGTCCATGTTGGAGAGCTTTGACAAGTCAGAGGTATAAAGGAGTGATGCTGCCACTTTTCCAAATTGGAAGTGACTTTGACAGAATTCACATAAAGCCTGGAAGTGACAAAATTTCATCTTAAATCAAATTGACTTATGTAAATCTAAATATGTTTAAAGGAGGATAAAAGAGATGACCTGAAATGGCCATGCCCATGTATCTACATTTTCTTCTTGTGACCTTCATTTACAAAGTTTATAAAAGAATCAACAACTGAATTTTTAATAATCTGGATCAATGGATTTTTTACCTTTGAATGTCATTGTCCTTTTAATGCAATAATTGTAGAAGTTAACATACAGTGCATGTAATAACCAATGTGTTGATCTGAGAACATACTACCGTAAATCAATGTTCTAGGCAGGATTTTTTTTTCTTTGTTACATACAGAACACCCACTACTGTAGGCTGAGCAACTAGAACTGATTTTGTAAGTAATCAGTAGATGTAATGTCAACATAGAGATTGAAATATTTACTTAATATTCCTACTCAGTCTTTTTCATAATACTTAATAAGTAGGTGTTATCATGAGTTCTCTGAACAAAAATGTTTTGTTAGTTTCACTGATCATATTTATTGAAATCCTTTACAATCCTTAACTCCTTCAGTTATATAAAATTATATCAATTGGCACTGAGATTGTTGTAAATGAAAGGAATATTGCACCTTTTAATAATTATGGACAATGGAAGGGTAAGAGAAATGGACAAAATGCAATATCATATACAGTAAAAGGAAAGGTTAAATATAAAGTTAAATATATGGCTTAATGTGCTAGAGTTAAAAGCATGTTTACACATACAAATTATATTTAATTTTGGCTGACTGTTTATTTCTGATTTTTATCTAATTTTCTGATTAAACTATCAATTTTGTATTCTAGTATTTACTAATAAAATGCTTCCATTATATTATGCATGTTATGGGAAAAAAAACACTTAATCATGTTTTTCTCCTATTGGGTGAAAACAATAGTTGTGATACCAATACATTAAAAGGAAGAAAAAAGTTCTTTAGTCTATGCAGTATTCTTCATATGTTTGGAATTGTACCTACCTCAAGCTCCTTTCAGGTTGCAAGCAGCATTGCAACATTCTTATTCAGTTTGACTAAGCAGCACTATAGGCAAAGATTATTCAAAACAGCCTTTAAATTTGATTAGAGCAGATGCCCTGGGAAGAAAAGAAACTTCTTTGCCTTCCAGCAGTCTGAGCTCCTGTATATCTTATCACAGTAACCCGGCAAATCAAACAAAACTCTCTTTAAGTTCAAATCATTTTCATGTTTAGTTTGTGCTTTAAATCAACATGCATCAGCTGGTCTTTTGATAAAATTGACAAAAATAAATGACAAATACAAATACACAGACTCATATAGAATTAAACAAGAACATTCCCCAAATAATGCAGGACTCCAATTCAGGAATCAAAGTGATAAAGCAATTATTACAAAATTAAATAGAGTACAGAAGTTCTATTCTCTAAAGCTGTCCTTCTAAACCTTACACTAGGATTTTAACTCAGTTTTTAGAGCTACACTGTTTAACCTAAACAGTGGAAGTATTTTACTTTTTGGTGATTTCAATATGTACTGTATGTATTTTCTTCACTCTTGATGATTTCCCAACTACTCTAGTATTCAGACCAAAGAACTAAATATTCGGTGAAACACCTTTGGCAATAATTACTATACAATGTTTTTTGGGATTTTTTTGTTGATTTTTTGTGGGGGATTGTTTTGTTTTTGTTTTGTTTTTGTTTGTTTGTTTGTTTGTTTTTTTGGGGGGGTTAACCTAATATTGCCACCACCATGCTTGACAATGGGAAAGATGTTGATAGAATGATACACTATGTTTATATAACGCTTTGTATTTAGGCCCATACAACCACACATTTTCATCGGTATGAATTTCTCTCATTTTAATTGTTATCGATACCATCTATGTTACTGAGCTAGTAGCTAAAATAAGACCTACTACCTGTGTCCAGGACCCCATTCTGCTCTTGCTCAAAGCTAAATCCTCAATTCCTTGTACATTTGTTAATGAATACAGTTTATCCAGTTTGACTTTTGTAACACGTTTGCCTTGTTGCATGTTCCGTAAAAGATTTGAGATGTTTCTATTTTTTACTTTGTTTCTTAAAGATTTTTTTTTATTTGTATATACAAAAAAATACATATAATGTTCTTTCACATACTGTAAGCATATTAACAAACCTAAGCGTCACAAAAAAAAACATCAGCCTCTCAGGGCCTCCGGCCAGCAACAACCTAATCAACCTAATCGACAACCTAATCTTTCTATGGAGCTTTTCATTTTCATACAACCCCCCTTTGTGAATTGACTATAATATAGCTGACATTTTTCCCCATCTCAGACACTTAACTCTCTAACTCTCTCAAAGTCATCTTTGGCCTCACAGTGTCATTCCTAAGTGGTTTTGTCATCGCCAAGCTGCTCAGTTTGGTACAGCCTTTGCAAATTTTTGGTTTTGGTGTGTTCTTCTTCTAAATATGTTACTTCACCATGCTCAGGGATATTAAGAGTCTAAAATGTTTCATAACCTTCTCTTGATCTATCTTGAACTCTTGAGTTGTTTTGACTGTTCCTTGATCTTACGGTTAAGTTTTTGCTTTAAATTTACTGTCTGAAGTACCTTATAGAGATTGATATACAGTATTTATGTATATATGTATGTATATTTCTGAAATCATTTGAACCAGTTTTATTGTACACAGACAGCAGTAAATTAACTAATTGTGTGGCTAATGAGGGTAATTTTGTGCACTTAAGTTAATTTAGAAACTGAATACTTAGGCAATCATGATTTTTCCCATTTTTCTTATATATTATTTACTTTTTTGCTTTGAAATTGTAGAAACAGATGCATATTTAAGAATATTAATTACTTCTTCAAATTCATAACTGCAAGCTTTGCAGCAACAAAATGTGAATACTGTGCTAGGGTCTGAATACTTTTTAAAGCCACTGTTAGTCAGTTCTACTGGTGTTCACATTTCCACCTATAGTACAAACATTTGAATTTGGCATTTCAAACCACATTACTTGACCTTGTTATCCTTAACCTACTACTAAGAATATGATCTTTACCAGACTGAATTTGGTGAAGTCAGCTTCCAACCCTGTGTCAGAGGAAATTACAACCCTCCAGTTAATTTAGTTCTGTCTGTTTTGCTTGAGGATTCTGTTTATCTTTACAATGACAACTTAGCACAAGTTATTGATTGTCTATCTCCTACAAAACCTTGTATTGTTTCTTCTGCTCATTCTTTCCAGGTACACGAATGAACTGAAGCATATGTAGGCAGCAGAACGAGTACTTGTGGAGAAAGATAGGGCTGATTGTTCATCTTCAGGCTTATGAACACTAAAAGCAGACCTATAGACATCCCATTATAGCATCCAGATCCTGTTTCTATTCTACTCCTATTGAGAGGGGTCACGGTAATTCATCAGTCTTCTCCACAATCAATAAAAACCTTGAACTAGCAAATAAGTCTGCTTTCTTCCCTCTACAGGATAATGTAACACATCCATTCAATTTTTTCATAACAATGTACAGTTTAGTAAATAACATTAATAACTGGTTATTGACCTTATCTACTGAGGTCATATAACCACACATTTTATCAGTATGGATTTCTCTCATTTAAGTGGTGTTGATATCATCTGTGTTACTAGTAGCTAAAATAAATCCTACTAACTTTGTCCTGCACACCATTCTTTTGCTCTTTGTCAAAACTAGTCCCTTAATTCCTTGTATATTTTTGCATTTGTCAATCTGTCCTAGAAATACGGTCTTGTCCCCATTTTCTTGAAATCTACTGCTAACACCTGTTAAAATATATAATCACAAAATACAGCTCAGTTACAGTACAATCTTATATTGCATTAATCAGACTTTCCAAACTTTTTTTCTCGGGATATGGACAAACACAACATTGATGTGTTGTAACTCATGCAATGGTAAAAACATAATTTTCTGATGGAATATCTGTCCTTGGGTGTCATGCACAGTTTGTTTTTTATTAGAAATCTTGGTATCCTTCAGGTTATTTCACTCCTATTTGACTACCAGGAACCAAATCTCAAATTGTGAGTGTTTCAAATATAGTGCTGTCCCACCAACTCATGGTACTCCATGAGCTCCAGAGCTAGGCTCTCTGTTGAGATCTTCACATATTAGGATTTACACCTTACCTTTGTTATGCCTCAGCTGGATCCCGCTGTGGGTGTGATTAGAATGTACCCAAGTGGGGATTTAGCCCGCTATACTAGTAAGGTACGGAGTGTGAAGGGACAGTATTGCCCAAGAATGATTTAGAGAACATGACGAAGCACCACAAGAGAGCTGCTTCATTATTATAAAGTAAACGGGAAATTGGATAATAAAAGTGCTAATAGATAGTTAGGTCAGATTAGATGAAGGTGATCCGGTCAGAGCTGCAAGCCACGAAAAATCATTGGTCTGAGAGAAGCCGCATAACAACCTCTTGCTCAGATCATTCCACCACAAAGGTAATTACATTTAGATACTTTTGCAGACCTAATCTGACATAAATATCTGTGCACTGCGTTAGTAAGAATATAATAGAAGTAGCCTACTTACAATCTCAATTGTCAATGCTGTTTGGAATTGTTTGCTTGCTTTTCATCACACGGCGATGCTTCTTGTGGTTTGTACTTTTTGCTTGAAGTAAATTTTCAAAGTTTCCACTTTTATTTTAAATATTTTTCATAAAATGCAAAGCGCTCCAGTTCAAATTTCTCGCACAAAACAGCCTTCATGTTTGAAATATTGTGACCAAACTGTGTTCATAAGTAAAAAAACACAAATCTCGTCTCACCACTTGTCAGAAACAAATGTATTTTGTGTGTTCCATTCAGATATGTGGTGATTAATTATTCTCTTTGCAATTGTCTATTCATCAATCTAGTGTGGAAAGTAAAAAGGCTGTTTTTCTTTTTTTCTGTAGGTAATCCAGAGATTGAGAAACAATTCTAGAATGCATTGTAAAAATACTCTTCATTAATTTAAACAAGCTCCACCAGAGATTCTAACTTGTCTTTACTCTAAAGCTTTAAATATCTCTTTAAGAGATATAATAAGGTCCTTAAGATTATGTTGATGCAATGCAAATTGTGTCACAGACAATGGTGCCTGCAATGACACATAATATAGACATCTGCTTTTTGGCAAAGAGCTTCATTTCAGTGCAAGGGTTGCAAACAAATATTTCAGTAACATTGGTCTTTTGTCTTGAGAGATAAAATATGCCTTGATCCCATCAACAAATTAAATGATCCATTCTAAAATTGGACCAAAAGAAACTATGTAAAACCTCGCTGTCTACAGTACAATCAACAAATTGACAGGAATGGAAATATGATACTATTTGCAAATATTCTGAATCAATTGAAAGACATCAGAATATGTTTTCTGATAGTTATGTAAAAAAGATAACACCACAACCAAAGCAAAACTTCTTTGTGTGTTTAGACACCCCTAGTTTCCTCCACACATTCCTGTTTACAGTACACATTGTACCTCCATAATTTTATTGGGTTTGTCTGCACAAAGTCCAGTCATCTCTGTTACTCAGAGAATGTTACTCTTGTGAACAACTGTTCAAGAAATCCAGATGGCAGATTACATATTTTTCCAGACAGGGAAGAACATTTATTTATTTTTGTATTTACCACAGCATTTATAATTTAATATCACACTGTATGTATGTCCCTCAAGTACAGAGAATTGCTTTGTAAGCTTGTGATTCAATGCAACCATGCTTAGTGTGGTGAATGAAAATTACATTGCCATTTTTCCACTCCTACTGGAGGTAATACATTTCATTACTTTTGCTTTAGTGCTGACAAAAATCTGGGATCATAAAGGTTCTTTAGCAATTTAGAGGTACAATAACTTGATCTAAAACTGTGCCCTGCCATACCAAATGATAATCAAAAAGGCCTTCACTTGCAAGTAATTTATTTACTTCTGGGTTTTTCCACAAAAATAGAAACATTTGGAGTAGCACACATATATTATGTTGGTTTTGTATTTTTTCATTTGAAGATGCTGAGTGATGTCTGTACAGTCTGCATGAGTAATTAATAAAATAGTTCCAAATGTTGGGTATCTGGTACTGACAAGCTTTATTTAAAAAAAATAAATTGTTCTAGTAGTTGCATGCACATTTTTATGACATTTTAATTAGCATACGACTACAGCCTCCAAAATTACTGAAGACTAGAACAGTTGTTGCCAAGATCAATAGAAGAAGTCAGGCTGGATACATCGGGCTGTTGTAAGTGCAGTAGTATAGGGCCTTGTGGTTGAGTAGTGTGCTTGTTTTAAGAAGCAATCACTTTATGCAATGATAGAGATAAGAAGTTCGGAAATACAGAACAACATGACTGTTTTTTAAGAAATTGTAAGGACACAAGAAAAGGGATATGGTACTTACCCTTTAAAAATAGGATGTACAGTATGGTCACACAAGTTTAATGTATTATCCAAAGGACATCACCTCCTATAACACCGTGTCTGCAGTCACTGCAGTGGAGGATTGTTTTGGAAATTCTTGTCTTGAGGGAAAATTGCCAACTCCCTAACCACTAACACCACTTTTTGGCGGCAATCTGGTTTTCCTTCATGTTCCCCAATCCAGTACTGATGAAGCTCAGCCTTACTTAGATTCTGAGATCCAGTTGGGTCAGATTACAATTTAACTTCATTATTAAGATGAGTCTTACTGGGTATCAGTTTAATGTAATTGTGTAGAATACAGTTTATTGTCTTACAACAGCATTTTTGAATGTGATATATTTTAACTTAGATACTGTTTATATACAATACACATCACTTTAATAGTGGCATAATCTATTGGAAAACAAAAATAATTGCTGGGTATCCTCACACACTCAAAATAATTAGCATAGATATGTTTGACAGAGATCGTTCAGTAAAAAGACACATACAAAGCTTGAAAGAAAATTGTTTTAATAACAGTTCCCTACAGACATTACTTATGAAGATTTACTTGTCAATACAATTTAATACAGATAGTTCCTTCCTGGGACAGCTGCTTGAAATCAAATTGTTGAAGTGCCAATTACAAATTAGAAGTTTCAATATTCTCTGTAAAACAGAAAAATAATCAATGATCTAAGATTTTTTAAAACTGTGCAGTGTTTTTTGTGGATTAAAAAAATGAAAACAACTATAATAATTTCAGACTGAAATGGTACTAAACCACTTGGTATTAAATGTATGCCATGGTGACTTATGTTTTTCTTTGGTTCCACACTATGTAGAGACATACTAATCTAATATTGATTTATTAACACCATGGTTGCTGTAATTTAGTTTTAGCAAAAAAAGAGTTACCTGAAAATCTACAGGCACATCACAAATCATTTTGTATAAAGTGCACATTAATAATTTCTTGTTGGTGTTTTGTGCACAATAAAATTAATGTCTTCAGCATATTTTTTTCTGTATCCTCTATGTAGTCCATGCCCAGAATTTGTAGACCTCTATACTGTATACAGTAGTCCATACCAATGTTTGGAAAATAGGATGTTTAAGACAACTTTAAGACATGCCTTTTCATTGTTTTTAATCATATTTTTTTTACACTTTTTGAAAATATTTACACATCAATTAGCAGTATACCTTTAAAAGTGACTGTTTCTTATTTCTATTCTTGTTTCAGCGCTAAGGACATTATGTACTTGATGCTTGTTTTAGGTAAAATACATGTTTAGAATCCAGAGGTGTTATGACTGACATGAAAACAGGGGATAGTAGTAAGAAAAGTGGATTTTCTTTGAGAGAAACATAATGTTGATTGGAGCTCAGATCATTTGGAGTGCATGTACAATAGTGATTTGTCTCATGTAAATTATAAACAGGCTAAAGCCTGATGGTTAAAGTGATTTTCTTTTTACGTTTTTCTTTACCTGCAATTATCACAGAGGTAGAACTGCTACAATGTCATTGATTATCAAGTAACTGATCAGAAATGATCCACTGCTTCAAGGCCTATGTAAATGTAAGCAGTGACACCAATGTAGAGTTTTAAGAAAATCTTACATGATAAGACCATATAAACCAAAAGAGGTTTAGCTGTGTGAGGCTGTTCCTATTGATACATTAAAGTCTAACATCACATTTCACCCAGAACTGCATGCAAGACACTGAAGAGGATTTGTGAAGGGGTTAGTGTTGTCAGTAGAAGAAGCTGAAGAAGAAAATCCAAGATCTCCAAAACTATCTAACTGTTCAGTGTAGAAAAATATTCTCATATACTATGTACAGTACATACAGTAGTTGTATTTGTAGTTGTATTTTTTTAAGCTTCAGGTAAGATCGGAAATGTAGTTACAAAGTACTGGCATCTTCCATATCCTGTATTGTTATTAAATGTGAATGCAAACTTATTAAATTATGATTAGTTGACACTGGCATTGTTTGGGTAAACAAATCCTTATTTTGGGGATTTTTGTTCATACTGTACATTCAAGGAAATGTGTTTCAGTTAATTTTTGTTGCAGGAAGAAAAACAACTTTCAGTAATACAACCATCCTGATTAATATTAATATGTGGGAGGGTGTATTTAAATCTCTATTTTGATGAAGAACCACTGCTTATATTACAAGTGGTTCTTAATGCATTCCAATAATGAATAATTTAATAGCTGTCTGTTTAATTTTCTTATTAAAACACATTTCTTTCTGATGATGCATTACTCTTATTGTGTAACACACATATTCAAATAATAATTAAAGATTACATTAGTGTTAACACCCCCTCCTTTTTCCCACCCTCTTTTTGTTTTCTTTAGACAACTTTTATTTTTTTCAAATTACAATTCATATTAAAATGTGTATACTGTATATTTGTTTAGATATAAACACAACTTTGTGGTTAACGAAAAGTGATGACAAGACAGCTTATTTTGGTACTGGGATTTGTTCTCTGATATGGCTTTTATAATGGAGAGTAATATGGGTTCATGCCAGGCAAATGGGATATAGAGTGCTGGATTCTTGCCAGACTCAAACAAGATTCTATCTCTGTTTAACATTCCATTTTTAAGCTGTTCAAACAATATGAAATAAATTGACCCTGTCTTTTATGTCACACTGTCTACATACCATGCTTCTCCTTCAGTAACAGGAATGGGTGTCACATGTGCATATTACGGTATGTCAGTATGTAAGTCTTTATTAATGCACTTTTATGGTATTGAGGCACCAGGAATGTTACCTGTAAACTTTTAATTTGCATTATTGCTTGCATCTAAAACAATACTATATTAGAATGTTTTTTTAAAAATAGATGAGAAAAACTCTGAGAAAAAGTAAATTAAGTAAACCTATCCATTTTTTAGAGATCATGGTTACCTATCATCATATCTGATTTAAGCCTTAATTTTAATGATATATTTCTCGTTCTTTTTGTTTTAAAAAGTGCATAGGCTTCTTATGTTTTCAATTCATCTAGAGTATAAGTTTGCAATCTGTTGTTTCTAACAGGAAAATAGCAATTAGTATTTATTTTCTAATTCATTTTCACAGTTAAAGCCACTCTCCTTATGTACATATTTTAAAATACTGAATACTCTGTGATTGTTAAAGTTGAAATGATGTGCATGAGTTTTGACAGTCTTGACAGCCTCTTCAGTAATTTGAAGCTCTGGAAAAGGCCTTAAATTGGTTTTAAATGTATAATGAGTGATACCTTGAAGTCTTCTGTTCTTTTTTGAGGTCAGCGTTCATAACTTAAATAATTTGCACCCCGAGTACAATGTTTATTAATAGAGAATGGATCTTATTTTGAAAAGTAGAAAATCCTGTTTCCTCTGAAATTCTGCCTAGTAGTTAACAGACCATTATTTGAGCTCCATAATTCTTTGACAGGTTGTCACTTGGTTGAAATACAGAACCAGATAACCAGATACATAACCATCACATACGGCTGTATTCATATTTTGCAATAGCTATGCAAATCTTACATTGGGAAAGAGGGGACAGTTACATTGATAGGGTACAGATCATCAAGATATTCACATCTGTGTTCGAGGATTCAGGTCTCAGGCTTCTATAGAGAAAGCTTTTTTTATCTGAAGTTTATGAAATGTGTCATTAGAGTTGTCCTTTGCTAGTTGCATAGAAACATGCACATTGGTCATGTCAACTAACTAGCTGACTGATGTATTCACAAAATGAAACTCTTTTATTGCACAATGAGCAGCAGTGCTGTGATAAGCTTCTAAACCTCTGAGGATGCACAATACCCAAGTATAAAATACACTTTTCTTTCATTGTCACTTTTCATGTTATTGTAATGTTGTAACATACCATTTTTCATGCAATTATTTAATTATGAAACTGTAGCATTATTTTATAAACATCTTTCTTACTATTGCTGCACAGTTGCATGAAAAGTCATACAGTATGTCTGTGTGTTTATCCCTAAATATTTAATAGAGTTTAATATACAGTTTAGATATACTGTATATGCAACACAGGAAGTCATAGAAATCCAGATCTTGCAATGTTTCCTCTGGAATTGCTGCTGGAAAACAAAATCGACATTGACCAGTATATTAGACAACAAGAAAGGGTCTTGGGGGTTCCTCAATATAGTGTGGTCTAAGCTTCCTCTTATTAATTGATTTGGAAGTCAACTACCTGTACTTGACATTCCAAAGAGGTGGTATCCCATAACATAGAAGATGGATAATACATCATACAGTATGCATCACTGAAGCTGTCCCAGTGTTGCCTGTATACTCTCACTGGACCGTGAGGCTTGTCCATGTCAGGGAGTTGTCTGTTGGTAACAAAGAAGAACCTTGTGCAAAGCTGAGGAGATGAATCTTACATATCTAGAAAAGGTATCCGAATTGCTAGGCAAGGTGAAGTTCTGGGTCAAAAGCCGAGAAAATAGAACGTCAATTGTATATAGTGTAAGCTCTTCTCGAGGAGTCCTCAACAGCGAGCGAGGGGAAGATGTAAAGAGGGGTTTAAATAGGAAAAAGTGTGAGCTTAATTAGGGTGTGAGTGCTTGCTGCGCATAGGAATGTGATGGTGTTTGTGAGACAGAGTGCGATTCGTGACAGTCCACACACAAAAGTGCTAACCCACTGTAGTTAAACCCAGCAGTGACTCTGGATTAACTTAAGCGTGCTTATGCATTTGTTAACAAATTGGCCAGATGAAGGCAGTACCATATAATATTGATAGAAACTTACGTTTGATGTCTTCTGTCAAAATTTATTGGAGGTCAGCAGTAAGTGTTCATTTGAAAATTTATGGATATGGTTATACAGTATGAACTTATCATCTTAAAATCAAGATCAAGTTATATGATGTGCACACATTCTTAAATATGTATAATTTTTAAAACGGCAAATGTATATCTGTTAGTGAAACAAAAATATATCTTATCAGCCCAAATGCTTTATATGAAATCATCACATTCTCATGTAATATTTCAACTTAATCAATGATGAGTTTAAGCACATTACTTAAAATATAAAATACAGGCTTTAAAGATTGTTTCCATAACTGTTTGCATCAATCTATGACCATCACTGCTTTTTATATTTATTATAATTTTAGAACCTTCAGTTTGATTAAAAACTGAAAAATATAAGTTCAAATGCTTAAATTCCAATCAAATGTATCACAAATACTTTGTGACTTAAAAATAACACTACGTTTATAGAAATATAACCAATAATTGTCACAAACCGCATGCATACCTGCAGACACCATTGCATTCCCACAAGCACCCACTAATTATCTTCACGCACTTTTTCTATTTAAACTTCCACTCTGCAATTTTTCCTCACTCACTATTGAGATTTTCTCAGCCTGAGCTGTGTATCTAGTTAGCGATTTTCCCTGACTTCTCGTTTGTTCTTGTGACCCCCTGGATTTCTGACCTACTGCTTCTGATCTCCGACCTCGCTCTAGCCTCACGACTTGGATAACGTTCACCTAGGATTTCAGTTTTCTCTCTCACTCTCCACACCGGGTGTTTTCCTACCTTTTCCCTCAGAGTACATAACACTAACTACTAAAAAAATTAAATGGAATGCAGATCTCTAAAGAGATCTCTAAAGAGATCTGCAGTACAATTGTCTGTTATTGTTGTTATTTATCCAAATTTGCAGTCTGTTAAACTGTTTAACTGGGTTACATAGTGAAACACATGTAATTTAAAACAGAGAAAAGTCTGGTCTTCAATAACATATTTCCTAACCTACATTTTGATACAATTTCTAACCTACTACTCAATGCCCCAAGTGTGAGATGACATCTAAAAAATAAGAGATGACTTTTCCTAATTTTGTACCAGAGGGGAAATATTTCAAACATAATTTGATCCAGGAGAAGCTGATGCCAGTGATCAGGCAAGCTTTAATAGCCCAGAGTTGCACAATCTGTGGCATGGTAGCACAATCACTGCAATCACTGACCAAAGACTTTAGCCTGCTTAATGAGGGCGGGATAACAGCAGAACGCCTCTCAGATGGAATTTCACCTTTCAGGCCATGGTGATGATAATGTTTATTGCTCCTGATGACAAATTGAACATACAGTTTCTAATAAAGTCATTAATCACTGCCTTCAAATATTTGACAGATTTTAACACAAGCTGAATAGGATTGAGGAGAAATCATGTTGCTTTAATGTCTTGGCTGGTAAACTTACTCAAAAGGACTAGAGGATGAAAATTCTTCTCAGTATCTGCATAGGATGCTTTCTTATTGAATTCCTGTTCTCTTCTCTGTCCCATTCACCCAGATTGAATTTTGACAGTTTTCAGTACATTTTTACTGGTTCTTCTGAAACAAATAAGCCCCACACCCTGACCTTAAAGTTGTGAGTTGCAAACAGCACGTATTATACCAACATTCTTAAAATGTATTATAGGAAATGCCTACTTCATTCTTTTAAAAGCCACATTAACATGAACAGATTATTCTTCTGTCAGACATACTTCTCTACTGTTTGATCTTCTTTCAGAATTTGCATTCTCTTTTTAAACTTTTCTGAAGATATCATGTCTAATAACATATCTCTCCAATAACTGTTATTGAGGAATCTTGTACAACATTCAATTTTTAAGAGGCTTTTCTATTCCCAAAGGGTTATTCATCAGAGCATCTCTCAGAAGAAACTTTTTTCTCTCCAGTGACTCAAGAGACACAGAGCGCTCCAAAAAATTTTGAATTGGATGTTTTTTACAATGCAAACAAAAACCTTTCCTTTTATTTTTTTGCATTCCAGCCTGAATGTGCGGAGAAATACTATGGGTAAGTCTGAGGTGATCTCTACTTTCTCTATCATAATACTGTATTCACATATGCTAGGTTTAACACAAATATAATTACAGTTTGGCAAATCATATGTGATATCATGTTTTTTATAATTTTTTGTCAATGCCGATATTATATTGTTTTTACAATTATATCTCTGCTTAACTGGCTCATAAGCAATAATCAATTTATGATTGACCATTTCCGATTGATACAGGTAGGAAGTTTTTTTTAAATTGGAACTGAATTGCTGAAGACAATCTGTGTATTGCACTTTAACTAGCATAGCTGAAAGAAATTAGTTTTTTCTCAGAAAATGGTGTTTCTGAAATTCATTGTAATGAACTTTTATACTGATGGTCTGCAGTCTGAGACTGGTTGAAGACTTGAAATACATCTCCTTTATAACCTTGCCCTATATTCTGTTACACCACTGACCACTTTAAAAGGAAAGCCAACTGAAATTGGAATGAGAATGATGCTTAATAATCATAGCCTTAGTTTGGCATGTTGCAGACCCCAATACAACAGAGACAAAAGATACATTTAATGGGGATAAAACTGTGACTCATATTGCACTTTACAAGTCCATCCTATTCTACTTTTCATCTATCACTGCTATTATTGGTTTCTATCCTCAGTTTCACAGTTTTTCTTCTCTGCAGTTTTTCTTTGTGGCAGATGTTTTCCATTTTGATTTCCTCCCTTGATACAGTCTGTCTTTTGAACAACCTGCCTCCGATAATTTTAATTGATGATGCACTGGCTGACAAGGCACCCACTTCTATTCCCCTTTAAAAGATGTTCCCATCCTCTTGAGTACCTACTACAAATAAGAATATAATAGTTGAAATAGTACTGCACCATAAACATACTTGGACCTATACTCTTATTCATTGATGTTCACAAAAAAAAACAACTGTGATGTCTTTGTCTAACATATATATGTAAAAATAAGTTTAACTAGCTTAATAAAATATCACAATATAAACAAACATAAAACAGGATACATTTAGCAAATTAATATTTTTTAACCTATTTCTACATAGTAAAGATGCGATAAAAATGCAAAGAAAAAGTCTTTTGTCATTAAAAGGCAGTGGTCAAGGAAATTCAGTATTGTCAGAAATAGTTAAATCAGTGGTTCAGATTAAAGAAGAGAGCTCATCAATGTATTACATAAAATATTATCTATTTTTTTCCAAATACTCAATACTTTGGTAATGAGTTTTGCTAATGACAGTGGATGTACTGTAATGAACAGTACTGTAAGATTGAGGCTTTAGATAAAGAAAGTGAGACATTGGATAATAGATTGGGCTTCACATGAGAGAAACCTCATCTGAGTAATCTAGCATTTCTCAAAGCCATGAATTGTGGATTCTGTATTAGGATTATTTTGTCTGAGCTACTTGTAACCAGTATTTTCCTTTTGAAGGACAGAAATGATTTAGGAGGTAGATGACTATCTCAGAGACTAGGAACTGTCTACAACAATTGATTACAATGCTCATTGCTTCAGGAATACAAACTACATACTGGATGATTGCATTTGAAAAAGGCAAGACATTTAGGTTCACAAATCCCATCCCTTTTCTTTATGGATATGTTACACCAATTGGTAGTACCATCTTTACCATGAAACATGTTAATGGGAGGTTGTTAAAATGAAAATGAAAAAAATGTTCTTGTTTGATCTTTTCCTAAAATCACTTTGCTGTCTTGAAAAAAATACAATAGTTTTACATCTACATATTTCACTAACTGGGCTGTTGTACTGTATGTAGTTTTAGAAAAATGATTCAAAACAGCAGCAATCTATTCAATCAATTGATGTACACTTTGAAATTTTTCACACACTGTTCTGCTGTGAGAGGTGAAAGAAAGAGTAGGTGTTTGGTCATATCTGAACAGTAGTCAAACAATGCATCACAAAAAAACATTATCACAGCAGTACATTACTAATTGTTGATTTTCTATTTTCTGAAGTTGTGGCTGTTATTTATAAATGATTAGACAAACTTACATAACATTTTACTAATATATTGTAATTGCTTTACAAAGAATATCATTACATTGCCAGTGTAAATACAAGATTAAAAGGCAGTGTGGAAAATAATTTTGCTGATAAAATATCTGTATTTTATATATGATTCCATTATATCATATACTGTATACATTATGTATGTAATTGGTTTAATTTATATATACAGTACTGTATTTTTGTACTGCATATTATTCTCAGACAAGGAACATGTGAAGAAAACATGGATTTGTCACTTCAATAATTTGCACTTAAGTTAACCTACTGTATGGACTACATGTTTCTTGATCCTTCACAAAGAACTAAGTTTCAAGTGACGAGGACACCAGTGATTTAACTTCCACTACTTCAAAATAAGGTATTGTAACAATTTTGAACCTAGCAAATCTAACTAAAAAAGATTCAAATGATTCATCCAGCTTCATCTAATTCAGGGACTCAGGTGAGTCAGAGCCTAGCTCAGAAAGCAACAGGCACAAGACACCATTTTATCACACAGACACAACCACACACACTCATGCCTAGGTCCAATTATACCAGAAACCAATTAACCTACCAGTTTGTTTTTGGGCTGTGGGAATAAAACAGGACCATCAGAGAGAAAGCCAACACAAATACTCAGTGAACAAACTTCACACAGATAGTACCCCAGGTCTGGAGCTGAACCTGGGCCCCTGGCAATGGAGGGCAGTAATACTAACCACTGCACCACTGTGCCACCTGGTGCACCTTATTTCTTTATTACATTTTACTAGCAGAGGCAGTTGGAACCTCAGGATCATCTACACTAGTCACTAATAGACAAATGATTTTGAATATCAATATCTAGTATAGATGACCGTGTTCTGCCCATTAATCAAGCACAATTACAGATAACTAGTCATTATAAAATGTTGCTCTAAAAAAGAAAGGAGCCTTGAGCAATGTTACAGAAGTATAATGCTGCTTGTGGTATTTGTTTTTTTATTACATTCTTTCAGATTGAAAAATATATTTTTAATTATTACCTAAAACTGATTTTGTCACTGATGCAACACTCTGTATCAATATAGAAATTAAACAATTAATACAATTTCCAAAATTAAAATATTCTTATATAAATGTATTTTTTGTTTTATGCTGCTTGATGCTTTGAATGAAATACAGTTTTCAAGAGATATCATTGGAAACATCCCTGAAATACACCATGATTCTTGTACTGCCCAACTAAGTGTCTGCAGTTGTGAAATGTCCTCTTTCTTTTCCCCTTTCAATCTGTGCATTTCATTGTCTGTATCTTCTATTGTGTGTCATAGATCACCAGGGACTTCACAATAATTTATATGCAAATCGGATGGCATCTATTAGCCTTTCATAAAATCAGTTTAGATTATTGGAAACTCTGAATAAAGCCATCACCTAACCTTAATGCTCAGCACTCCAAAAATGCCAGTGTGTTATGATAAACCCATTTCAAATACCATCAGGAGCTGTTTTAAAGGGAGATTAAGCATAGCATTGTAGCTACTTTGCATCGTATTCCCTATCTACAGGCCAGGTGTTATTGATATGCTATGGAAATAACAGAAATAATGGTATGTAAGGACTGTGGAAACAGTTTCCAACATTTAATACTCCGATTACATAGATTACATTTACTGTAAATTTGGTATACTTTAAATTCAAAGGTGGAGCTGCATTTACATTAAAACATTTAGCAGTCAAAAACAAAAAAACAAAATGAATGTAAGGGAAAATAATAAATACATTAAAAGAGACTTAAAGCTATATACAAGTTCAGAAAGATTATTTTTCCAAGGTGGCAACAATATATCCACTGCATCAATTGTTTTCAAAACACAAAACCTTCAGTTTTAAACTGAATTGAAACCATGTTTAATTGAAATCATGTTTAATGTTCATATTCTTAATAGATTCAATAGATAAAATCATTTTTATTTCAATATGAATTAAATTTTTATATTAAAATTATTACTGCTACTAAATATGACAGTCAACTATCACTACTACTTGGCTCAATCAGGGTATTTACAATGTGTAGCATTGCAGTTTATTTATTGCTAAAGAAAGAGCCTGGAGAGAGATGTCTAACAACAATAAAGCCTCCAATCTAATACACTAAACTACTAGATGTGGAGTAACAGCTATTAAAATTAAAGAGATATGGCCATTAAATAAAGATTGCTTTGATTACCATCTTATCCACAGTGTGCATATTGGACTGAATGCATTTCTTTGTCCTTGTGAAATAGATGAATAAACTGTCCAAACAACAATAATGTCTAATTATTCTTGCTCCCTGATTTTATCCATGATTTTAAAGCGTATTACAATATTTTTGGTGCCTCTAAATATTACATTTGCCCACCACCTGAATCATAACTGGGGTTGTGTTCCTTTATGGCATATTTGTGTTACCCCTTTTGTACTTGCTTTGCCCAGTCCCTTTTTGATATTAAATAACGTAAAAATCATATGAGAGACATCCAAGTAGTGAAACCACAGGTGGTTGAGCTTGATGATCCAAGGATCATGGCTTTGACCATGGGTTAAATTACCAGTAGAATAAAACCAGCAACATTGTACAATTGCTATGAGTGAATACTGCTGAAGGTTTGGTGGGGATATGTTAGGACCCTAATAGCATGAAAAACATTAATTGGCAATTCCAAATTGCACAGCACTATAACAAAACATAATGGTGTAAATGTACTGTATTTAAAAACATAACACTAAGAGTAAAGCAGGAAATTTTAGATTAGGAATAAATAAAACACTGTACACCATTGTGTGTCTTCACTATAATGATAAACTGTAGTAAAGATATGATTATAGTATTATTGTCACGCCCTACACTCTCCCTCGCAAATCCCCTTGCATTCCCACTGTTTCACAATTTCATTCCTAATTGAACACATCACATTCCCACATGCACCAGATTCCTCAAATTCTCACTCCCAGACCAATTATCCAACCACATCCCTTTTCCTTCAGTATTTAAAGTTCCCTCACACCCCAACCCATGCTCACTATTGAAAAGCCTTCTGTAGAATTCTTTTGTGTGTGTTTCTAAGCCTTTTGATTGATCTCCTGGTACCAAATCTTTGCTCCTGCCTTTTGAACATGCCTTTGGATGTTGTCTTTGTATTTCCCTGGTTACCGGACTCATTGCCTCCCTAATTGACCAAGCCCCTGGATTATGTCTTTTGGATTGCATTCTGCGGGGTTCACAGTTCCGCATAAGGATTCTCCTATTCTACCAATTGGTTTCCTGACAATTATAGCCTTAAGAAAAGTTGTAATGTCAAGATTGTGAGTCAAAGGCAGCTCTAGTTGTCACTCTGCATGTAAAGAAATGCTATTTCAGCCATATGGTATTCACCTGGCAAATAGCTACATAAAGAGTGATATTGTCACAAACAGTTCTTTCCGGGCCCTGTGCAGACGAGAAAATCCGGAATAGTGAGGAAACACAGGGGGGAAAAGTCATGCAGGAGACGGGAATGGAGACAGGGGGCGTGTCCTTGGTGTGCAGGTGTCCAGGGGGAGTGAGTCCGGGGCAAACGGGGAATCCAAAACGCAAGCATTAGTCCAGGGCCAGGCGATCCATCCAGTAGAATAAAAACGGGAACCAGGTCAGGACCGGTGGGGGGGAACGGGAACAGAATTTAAAAACATGATGGAGCCAGACGCAGCAGGACCAGGGCTCACATGAAACAGGATTCAATGTAGAGCCTCGAATTATGTGAACGCCTGGCTTTTAAGGCGGACTGAAAGGGGGTTAGAATAAGGAACAGGTGCGGGGAATGAGGCTGAATGGGGATGAGCTGAAGCACCCTTAAGAGGAGGAGTAGCAATCGTGACAGATATTTGCTATATCATATTTATGTATTTTGGCTTCATCTGATCATCAACTAATTGATATGCATTCCTAATGTCATCAGTTGCAAACTTTTATTTAAAAAATAAATACAAAATTCTAGGCCCATAATAATTTTAGTATTGAGAAATTTTCTTGACAAAATCTTGACACTTTGATGTGTCTTGTACAGAAGCAATAAAGGAAGATGAGAAAAAAGTAAAACTTAACTGTCAAAAAATCTCAGGCAAAAGAGACAGTAGAATTACAAAGGTTACACCCCAACATATACTGTAAATGTCTCATCTACACCAAGAACAGGAAAGCCACATTAGAATTGTTAAAATTCTAAAGTACAAAGATGATACAGAGCGCAAGATAAATGTTTACCATAGTGAGCTGCAAATGTTTCAACTAACACCGCATCATTTCTGTAACATGGCATGGTATAGGAATTCATTGTCACCTCTGGAACTAGCTTACTCATCCTTTTTGATTATCTAACTAATCAAGGTAACAAATGATTAAATTCTGATAGTTACAGAAACATTTTGTCTGCTTATGAAATTCTTCCATATTTATGAAGTCACCATGAAGCATGAACATGATACATACATATAGTTATATACATATAGTTCAGGTGGGTAGCTGCGTCAGCATGCATAGGCTGCAAAGGAACAAGTAATAGGTTTATTCCATGCTGAAAAAAAGAAGAAAGAGAACACAACGTTTCGGCCGTGGAGCCTTCTTCAGGTGTGACTGTCACACCTGAAGAAGGCTCCACGGCCGAAACGTTGTGTTCTCTTTCTTCTTTTTTTCAGCATGGAATAAACCTATTACTTGTTCCGTTATATACATATATGCAGGAGAAAAAAATGGAAAAACACAAGCACACTTTTAAGCCCAATTAATATAATGAATAATGATTCAAGCAACAGAACACAACAAGAATGAGCAAGAACTCAAAGTTGAAGCACTATTATCTCAAATTATTACAAAGGCATTGGTTGGCTTAATGTATTGCATTTCATGCAGTTTTTGCCTCAAAATAAAATACTGTACCTCAAAATACTGACTTTAGGACTCTTAAATTTCCATAAATTGAATGTGTCCTAATATTTATGGTCAGTTGAAATCAGCAGAATATGAAGATTATTTTTGTTTTAATATGATCAAATGTGTGAATGAACTTGCACCAAAATGAAATGTATATAATTTACTTAACTGTAAAGCATTAATAAAATTTTTACTTTTTTGTCCTATTTATTTCGGAGAGCACATTATGAAATGCCTTAAGTCTCTCTGTTTAAAGATATTATTTGTTGTTGTAGAATGTATTCATATACACATACAGTATCTAAATGCTCTGAAGCTATATTACACATGTACAGTACTGTATAAAATTAGGAGTAAGAATTTCATTCACACAAAACCCATTTATTTCCTCGTAATTATATAAGCAAGTAGTAATATACTGTATAAGAAAGGTTACAAAAAAGGAGGCCATTCAGCCAATATATCAAACAGTACTGTATATCAATTCATAAATTTGATTTAGGATTTTATGGTGTGACAAATACCTTGAAGGTTCCAGATAAAATAAGGAAAAAAAATACTACTATGCATTACTTTTGTCCCTTTGGATGACAATACCCACCTTTTACTTTGCTACACTGAGTAGTGGATCTGCCTGAAGCAAATGAAAAATGCTAACGAATCTAGCTACCTGGACTAGTGTATCCACATTTTCAACAGTTAAAAGTCTGACAGATTTCTAAATTAAATGTTTGCTTATATTTCCTTCTACAAATCCCATGTTATGTTTAATTACTTATTTATTTCAAAGATACAGGTTTAAAAACTGATTTGTCACATTATCAATTCTAAATCGATGTATCATCACATTTACTTAAATGATAGGTTGAATGTTAACTTTGAAATAAGCATTCCAATTACTATTTCCAGCATGTACTTGGCATTTGATTTTGCAGCTGTCAGGAGTTGTTTGTTTTCAATGCCAAGTCATGAAATCCTGTACAAGAAACTTTAAAATTAAAACTGATGCAAATATCTAATTTGATCAGTTGTGATGGCATTTGATTTCTTTCATGCCTTTACAGGGTCTGCAAGACCAGATACACAAATGCATTACAAAAAAGAATTCTGAGGATACATTCTAATTTTAAAGAGGTTGGATGCATTTAATTTTTAAATAATTTCTTCTGTTTCTGATTCATCAACAGGATGCACAGGTGATGTTTTTTTCCTTCAAGAATTAGTCTTAATTGAAGAGCAGCTCATAATTTATGTCTGCATTAAAGGTTTTTGGGGCATTGCATAGCTTATTAAATGTAAATGTGGCTTGAGTGAGGATTGCATTGAATTGTAAACATAGATTACCTAGTTGTAGATAGGATTTCAGCTCCCTGACATGCTTTGCTCTGCAGGAAAACTTGTTGTACACCTTAATGACTAAAGATTCCACTTATGTGCTAACTGCTTACAGCTATGATTTGCAGAAAGTTTCAACCAGCAGCAATTTTTCACTTTTCAATGTGGTAAATATCTTAGCTCACAGCTTCATTGTTTGCTTCAAATCACAACTATTAAGTGTGGTGTGTTCACTGCCAACATAAACCAAGGTGACAATGCAAACGTCTTCATTATCCTTCTTCAAAAGGTATTCTGACAGAGTCATACAGGATATCTGGGCATTTAAGGTCTATGGCAATTTTTATTTTGATTGAATTTTATGCCATCACATTAGCAGGAAACATTCAAAACCAGGTTTTAAACTCACCAAATAAATCTACTCATGCTGAAATCCTCCAAAGTCATTTAGCCCTCTTTGCTGAATCCAGTATGTCAACCACTACTCAACACGACAAGAGACTGAGAAGTAATATAGGTTATTTGGAGTAACCTAGCTAAGAAAATCACAATTTCCATGTGAAGATGTGGCTGACAGGACCCCCTCCTCTCTTCACAAAGAACAAGCGAAGTAACTGCAGCAAAGGTAAAGGCAGAGTGGAGGGAGGAGTCCAAGAAAGAAGTGGGAAGAGGAGCTCAACAGCAACATACGCATGCATAGGAAAACAGAAGTAGGCACAATTAGAAATTAGACTTCTTCCCAACCGTCTGTAAAAAACACCATGAAGCAAAGTTTTCACTATCTGCCACCATTCAAATATGACTAACTTTCTGGTCAAGTTCAAAGTATCTCCTTAGACCTGAAATCCTGTAGTTCTGTGAATTAATAATCATATACTGTATGTTCTTGAGGTATCAAATACTGTATGTAGACCTTATTTGGAATCTTGGAATGGACAGGAATTCAGAGTTAAATATTGTATGTAACATTTGAAGTCTGATAATTTAATGGATGGTTGGTAAGCTATATTCTCACATAATTAACATAAAACATTATTAAAATAAAATATATAGATTGATCATTTTTGTAATATGATGCAAAAAATGTCAACATTAATAATATACAAATAATCTGTTTATGGATTTTCCTATGAATTTCCTAAGCATTCGCATACTGAGGCTGAAAACCTGACCGGCAGGTACTGTACAAAAATATTACATACAGTAGATGCTGAACAATTGTTGAATAGCAAACTGAAAACCAGACAAGTGGTCACCCTAATTTAAATCCTCAAACTTCAGCAACCTACACTTATTGTAAAACCTGTTGTGAAAAACGTTCAATGAAGAGGACAATTAATTTGATCATATATAAAGCCCGGTCCAAGATCAGTTTTACCCTACGATAAGCCTAGGACTCTATGACTAAATAAAGGAAATGGTGCACAAGGGAGTAATTATGCAAGCTGGAAACTTAAAGGCATCTTCTGGGACTAGCAATTTATTTTATCACACTTAGTCATCCCATCCATTAGCCAGATGTCAACACTGTAATATGTAAATAAGTGGCCCAGTTATCATTGGGTACAGAGTAAACAGTACATACACTGAAGGTCAAAGATATGAAGTTAACTGAACAATTACTGATTAGCAAATAAAAAAGAAAATATGCATAAGTTAGTGATATAGTTTATTGTTTTTTATGTTTATATTTGTATGAAATGTTTAACAGTCTCCTCAAGTAAACAACAGGAGGAATGTTCTGCATTTGCTTTCATATAAACTTTTCATCAGTGTTTTGTCCTATTTTGTCCTTTAGCTGCAATACTCACACAAAACATTTTAATACAGCTTTTTCACTCTTTGTTTAAGCTTATCCTGCAACAACAAAAGTCAGGGAACTGATGAACACCAGCACTATTTTAAATATACTATATTTGTTTTTTTTATTTAATTAATATGTCTTATTTATTTAGGCTAATATGACAGACTGTTTGTCATAATTATTGTATTGCAGTCAAACTCTTCCCTCAACTGAACTTCATGAGAGCATGGCAGGAAAGGGAATCATATTCTACTTTTTTTAGTAAAAAAAAAACAATATTTCTATATTACTGTGTTAACTTCCCACACTCTTTACTGATGGAGATGAAAAGCTTAAAGCGTTATTTTGTGCATCTTTAATATTATTTTCTAACACATTTTTAAATTCTTTCATACTGGTTAAGGATAGATTCTAGGATTTGTTCTATGTTTTCCTTACAGAGGCTTCTGGTATAATCTTTTAATAATTTCCCATGATATGGAGAGATTAAAAAATAATATAAAAAGGGTAAATATGAGTGAGCATTCAGCTAATCTAGCATTTTTAGTTCTTCTTGATCAGTGGATCTCATCCAGTCACTTCTTAAAATAATTCAGCTTAAATATTTTGACTAGATAGCTTGTTTGAGAACCCCCACAAACTTTTCTATATGTTGTCACATATTCGTAGTCTTAAATGTATTTCATTTAGTTTTTTTGTGTTTCATTTTAGTTTTTTTGCTCTATTTCTTGTTTTACTGTTGATACAAAAAAAATTCTGCTGGATTTTTTGTCAATATTTGTAAATGTTATTCAAGTAGTTGTTCTCTCTGTTCATGACTAAAAAAATGAATTATTTGAACTATATTCCAGTTATAGAAAAAAGCTTTGCAATCAGGCCATATTAATTCTTCAGGATATAGAAGTGTCTTGTTCTGTTGGAGGCTCACACAAAATACCAGGTGTCATAACTAACAAAGTGGTTGCAGCTGTTTTTCAAACCTTTAATTTTTCAGTTGTAATTTTGCAAACACGAGCACTTCAACAGGTGTATTAATTCAATTCAAAATACTTTATTCATCCCAGGAGGGCAATTTAAGCATCAAGCGGTGCAACATAAAACACAAGAGAAAAAGACAAAAAAAAACAAAGAAGCAAAGAAAAAGTATACATAGGTAATAAACAGCAAATGGACCAAAGAAGTGATTGAAAGTAACAGTGTGAAGTAGCAGGAAGGTATTAGTACATGCACATTTGTGGGGGGTGGGGGTGTGTGTGGGGGAGTATCAGTTACATTTTCATGTAACTGTTAAGACTTTCATGGGCTAAATTTCCTGCACCATGGACAGCAAAAACATCTTCCTGAAGGCAAAAGCTCAAAAGACTGATGAAGGATGTGAGATGGGTCTTCAGTGTTGGCACAGGCCTTCCTCACGGTCTACTGAGCATATAGCTATGCCAGGGGTCTTAAAGGCTCACCAATGACTTTGGAGCTGAGGTTTACAACATTTTGAAGGCAGTTTTTCTCTTTTTGAGTGAGTGAAGTGATCCAGCAGATAACAGAAAAAGTTAAAATACTTTCGATAAAGTACTTAAAAGAACTGTAAAATGTTGAAAGAATTATTTTTTGAACTCCAAAGGAAAACAGTTTTCTCAGACCATATAAGCGCTGCTGGAATTTCTTCGCATTGTTTTTGGTGAACTTGATGTCAAACCATTAATAGATACATTTTATGTTTTATTGGTCAGAACACTAATGATCCACATGATTAACTGATGATCTAATTTGAAAAGTATGATTAGTTTTTCAACCAAAACATGTGGCTGCATTGTGTTAAAGGCTGATGATAAATCTAGTAGAAACATTTTAGTATCATCAACTCCCCTTCCAGGATGGTAGGCAAACAGGAGGAGGTCAAGATCTGATCCTACAGCAGCCACAAAATGTGACTTGACTATTTTTTTCAAGTCGTCATCACTAGCGGAGTCAGAGCTATAGCTGAAGTCACTGAGAGCTTTAGGTCTATCCTCTTAAGAATGGGTACAACTGTGGAGCATTTTCAAAAAGCTGGAACAGTGCCAGTGTCTAGAGAGAGCTGGAATAGGTGTTGTAAAATCCCACTCAGTTCTTCAGCATAATACTACAGTATGTTCTGGTCCTGCTGCTTTGTTGACCTGAATCTTTTTAAAATGGTTTGCAACAATACAAGTTGATATTTGCAGTGTTTATTCCTGGAGTCAGTAGCAGTTGGACATCATTGAGTTAACTTCTTAATGTATTTGTTTTCTTAACACGTTTTCTTAAGAGTGTGTTTAATATATTTTTAACAAAAAAATCAAAGTAAAGTAATTTCTAGTAGCATATCCATTCTTTTACCCAGCATGCCAAATAATAAATTACATATATAATGCAATTTGAAAATATTTTGCTCTCATTTTGCAGGCATCTCTGACCCATCTCACACTCCCATGTGCACTGTGCTTAACAAACGCTCACACCGCAAGTAATACACCTATCACCGTTCACTCCCGTCACTATTTTAGTTCCCCCTTTTCCTCACTTCCCCGCTCACAATTGCAGATTCTCCTCAAGCTCCCAAGTGTGCCTTATTTACTCTTACTATCTTCTCGGTATCAGACCTTCTTGCCTGCCCCCTCGTTTATGATTTAGTCTTGTGTTTTGGATTGTTGCTCTCCTGCTGTCTCAACCATTATAAGACCTTCTTGCTTGTCTCCTGGATTACATTTTTGCCTTGCGATTTGGATTGGAATTCTCTTTCTCTCCAGAGTCCTGCACAGGATCCATATTCCCTTTCCTGTCTCCTGTTACACTGAACAAAATAGATTTACTAAATTGAACTGAGTTATCCCTAACTCTATCAGATTGAAATGCAAATCAAAACTTTTGTGTACCTATCTTATATGAATCTTTACTATGCTTGTCACTTTTAATAACCTTTCCAACTTTGAGGACAGGCATTATATGCAAACTCCAACATAAAGAGGAAAAAATGTATTGAAATTCTTACTGGCACACAAACTTTATAACATATATTGAAACATACTATATTTCATTCACTTGCTTTGCAGTTGTACTTTATCCCACATTAACAATACTTTTCATACCTTCCATGACATTTGTTTTTCGCTAGTTTTAAATGATTCATTTTAAGGCAATATCCTGTTCCTTGTTCTTTGCAACTAGTTCAAATGTGCTTTTGGTTTATCGTTTTAAAAGGGTCATCCAGGAGAAGGGGCATTAAAGTCCTTTCAGCAACATTTAATTCAATAAATTAAACATAATTGAAAACCAGTATATATATATTTAAGAGTTTGAAAAACATGGCAGAATTACAAGTTCTAATATAGGCTAAGGAATCATTCACCAGCTTTAGAGCAATGACCATAAAGAACAGAACCTACTGTTGTTTTGAGAACAGAAAGTAGGCTAGATTCTGAAGTACTAAAATGACTTGCAGTTGGTATAAGTACTGTATATACTGTAATAGTTCACTGATGTACCCAGGAGACAATTTATTCTAGCACTTAAAGATACATTTCTAGATTTTAAATTTTATTATATAATGCATGGGAAAACTGTGATTGGAAGCTAAACAGATGTGTATACAGAGCAATTCAAAGATCAAGTCTTACCAAGAATATCAAAGTGAAATGAAATTAAAGAGGTTTTAAGATAATCCGCTACAACATATGGATAGCTTCCATATTAACTCCCAACTGGGGTAAAGTCATGAGAATCCTAGCACAATGAGGTATTCAAGTGGATATCAGCTTCAATGGAGTACCTGTATATGGAAAAAAGAATATTTCAACCAATTGCTAATTTTCTAGTATGCATAACCTCCTGGTTATGCAACAGAATCATCTACAATGAGTTTTGTGAATTCAAGTCTTTTTTTTTACCTTGATACATTCCATGGTGACTTCTATAAAGGGGGTAGATAGACACCAGAAATCTACCAATTACAATTCATCTGAACTTTTACCTCCATACAGTGATAATCCTTTTTGTGATTTGATGCTTTGAGTTACTCCTACATGGTGCTTTCAGCTTTTCTGCTTGCTCTCATACAGCTTATTATTTCAGTGACATTCCATAGTTGTACACTTATTCAGCCAGTTTCAGAGGAACAAGTTCTGGATGAGAAATTTCAGCAAGTATAGTAATACACTGATATTGTTTTTTCTTGGTAAGATGTTCAAAAAGCAGTTATTGAAACCTGCCTTTTAATTGGATTTATGTTCTGGCTGATTGCATATTATCCACCACAGCTTCTTAGTTCAGGGTTGTTAATTTTTTTTTCATCAGTATATTTTTATGGGTTTGTCTTTTTCTGTAGGAGTTTCATAATATATTAATATGGTTTCTATTAACTCCAAAATAGTTAATGGACATATTTGTAGACTTGTACACTTTCTTTCTGAGTCTATTTACTGTAGATACTAGGAAAATGAATGCTTGCATATTGAGGAAATTGTTTTTCTGAAAAATATTGTTAATGACAACATAATTATCACTTGGGTTTGATAAGTCATTATATTCAATGAATATCTTACATCCAATGTAAGATATTTTAGATCACACTAATACACAAAAGATGATTTGCCTTATCTTGCCCAATTAATTTCTAATATCTTTCTAATATCTTTTCCCTCTCAGAATTTAAATAAAATGGAACTTTTGGCAATTTTAAGACTATAATCTAATAAATTCAGTGAACGTCAGTTAAGTCCAAACACTTAAGACATTTTAGAAGCCTCCAATTGGCAACATACAATTAGCAGAATGTCTAAAAGGATGGTGTTGGAAAAAGTGGGCCTAAGATCTCAAATGCGTGGCAAACTCTTGAGTCATCCTACACACCTGATGGCTTTCAGTAATGGGAGAGTAACATTGTTAATCAAATGTGTCTGCCTAGTGCTGTGAAGTTTTTTACTGTGTTAAATTACATACACAGTATATTATATATTTCAAGGAATTTAGATAGAGTTCATTCATGGTTAACCCTTTAATACGTGGTTGTAAAAGAAAGACACAGGGTTACAACTGGAATGACCAATTCATTCCATAAAGTGAGCATAATTCCATTCATTTAACTGAAAGAAACACTTCCTTACAATGTTGTGGGTATTTGGAACATTCTTTCCAGTCAGATGGCTGAGACCCAAACTGAGAATATAAATATTGTTTACTACTTTATTTGACACATTTTATTATTTATTAATTTAAATGTATATTTTATATTGTATTATTTAAATATGTGCGGGTATATCACTGTTCTGATTTATTGATTCCTAGTAGCAATAATATACTCTCTGTATATTGTGTTCCAATTTACAGTGTAAGTAAATTCAAATGATCAAATCACTAATGGGTATAGGTTCAGGTAATATGAAGCAAGATGAAAAGAACCAATTAGTGATTAGAAATAAGGATAATAAAAACATTAAAAAAGAACTGCATTCTGTACTTGCTCTAAACATCCACTCACGAGACCAGATTCTTGTTTTGATGCTGACTTTGAAGGAGTCAGTGGTGAAGATTATATCAGTACCTCTGAGGAATTTGAATATTTGATTCTAGTCCCTTTATATCTCAAGACCGTGTTGAGACTAAAAAGACTCAGGTCCTTTGACCTGTCTTTTTATGTCATTTCTTTGAGGCCATAAATTATTCTATTTGCTCTTCTTTGAAATATTTCCAGTAATATTTTTTTTTTCTTTTCATGTTTTGGTGACCAAATTGTGTTTTAGTTCTGGATTGTCTTCATTTTTTTGTTCTTGCTTTAGTACATCTATAGTGTATTTTATTCCCCCTTTTTCTATTATAAAATTACTATTTATGAAATGTTCTTATTATTATAACACATATTTCTTAATAAGTCTACATCACTGATGCACATTAGAAAGAGAAGTATATTTAAAACTTGCAATAGGTCATTAATTAGTTCCGCCAAGTAAAAGGTTTCTTTCGTTAGGAGGAATGTTGCTTTTCCTCATATTAAGCAGTTCTTCATCCACCTGTTTTACCTTAGATTTCTGAAGCTTTCATCTTGTGAATTCATCCTGAAATTAATCAAATCTTTAAGATTGTAAGTGTAGTCATATAATCCTAAATTACTGTATCTACTGATATATTGTTCACTGGTGTTCCAAGATATTGACTAAAAAACACAAGTGTTGTCTTTCTAAAAATTAAATTGTGTTTTCCATAAATTTTGGTTAAAAAGATGGATGATTGTGTATTTCAGCTTCAATAAATGCTCCGATAACATGTATAGAAAAACTGGTGTGTAGTTTCTTGTTTAAATTACATCTTGGGTTTTCTGAATATGTATCAAATCTGGAATTTTCCAATATAATGAATATAACACCTTTAATGGGTCTTTTGAAAGATAGTAGTTAATTATGTAAGGATAAAATCCCTCAATCCTTTAAGTAAAAATGGAAAGAATACACGGTATATTGTGATAATGATTTTTAGGTGGCCCTAGTTCATTTAATTTTTAGACTATTAAAACTGAGCATGGCAGTTCTTTTAGTGTGAACAAGTTAATCTGTATAAACTTTATACTTGTCTTTACATTTTCATCCTCATCAAACAATCAATCAAAGTGGTCTGCCTACACGTTTTATACCACAAAATACACATCTACACATAACTCTTTAAAAGAATGCCATAGAATTCTGTTTCTATATAAATAAAGAGAGAAAAAACATTGAAAAGGTTTGCCTTTCCCCATTTTCAAAGTGTGTACAAAGAGTAAAGAGACATTTCACAATTCATATTTGATAAACTGAGGACTGGAAAACCCAAAATGACACTAAAAAAGTGGACAGCAATCGAAGGTTATATTCTTGAGGAAATTATAATTTGACCTTTTCTGTTCTTGATGCTGATGAGAATTATACATGTTACAGCATACTGTAGTTCTTGTTTCAGAAAAATGTATTTTTTTATTGTTGACTTAAATGTTTATACTACAAAGTGGCGCAAGAAAAGGATAACTCTGGATGTCCATTGTTGAGCACACACAGACGCAAACACACACACACTCATAACAAGGCCAATTTTCCCACAAGCCAATTAACCTACCAGTATGTCTTCGGACTGTGGAAGGAAACAAGATCTCCTGGAGGAAACCCATGCAAACAGAGGTAGAATATACAACCTCAACTCAAATAGTACCACCAGCCTGGAATTGAACCCAGGACCCCACTGTGCCACCCCTATTATTATTAGAGTTCATAGTGAAATTAACATTGTATACTTCACCAATTGTTTGTTAGTGAAAACTGTTGGTTTAGTGCAAATGCAATTTGAGAAGACAGGTGTTCTATTACTTATAACTTTTCAGCACAATAAAAGACAGAAATATATTATACAATTCAGACTGAGAGATTACTTTCAAATGTGTAATAAAAAGACCCATCACGACTGCAGTAAACATTTACTGCATGGAGACTGACTAATCAAATTTTCAACTGCAATAGGTACTGAAAAAAAATGTTGGAGAGCAAGGAATATCAATGTCAAATAATGTTTCCATTGATGGGACCAAAACATAATCAGCAATGTCTAAGGGGAGTAAATACAATTAGAAGAAAAGAGGAAATACTGTAGAGGACGTGAGTGTCAAAATACCAGAAATGAATTCAAGGTTTTCCGAATAGAACCACTGATCACAAATCTTCCATCCATGTGGGTAAGTAGAAAATTTAATCCATGAGCATTTCCCTTTCTGTATCATCATCATCACAGAATTAGAAGCAATAAATTAAATAAAATTCTGGAGGGATGCTGTCAAAGACAGAAAACTTACATTTTGTCATTCTCAATCTGCATAATCTCTTTCAGACTGCAGTGTAAGAAATTCTAGGAACAAAGAATAACACGCCATCTGCCTGAAAATGATTTGCATGTTTGTAGGTCATTCACGGGTAATACAAACAGCTGACTGATGATGTCGCTGTCTCCTGAGGGCCAGGGTGCATCTGTGATGGTGGTAGAGAGGGGTTATGGAGTGTTTTATTTACTGAATTACTCCTTGTAAGGCCTATTTTAAGGCATGTGAAGACATTGTAATAAGCATTGTCTTGACTACTGTCGTGTTGAAAGCAGCTGATGGAAAATGTGCTGTTTTCAACAGTAATCTCTTCAATCCAAAAATATCTTAATTCAAATTGAAGGCATTGTTACTATGCACCAATATTTTTTTAATAATCAGTTTTCCCATTGTGATCATGTTCCGATAGGAAAATAAATGGCTGCCTGTTCTTTGGATGACAATGGCATGATTTCAGGAAACCAATGTCAGTGTCTTGCCATTGACAGATGTTTCTGCTAATTTACATCCCAGAGGACATGGAAGAATATATTATGCTTGATTTCAAGAAATCAGAGTTTATGTTTTGGAGATGGTAATAATTCCATTAGTTAGCAGTAGTAGGACATGTGAGAGTAGTTGAAGACTATGGAAGAATCTTGTGGTACTCTTCATACAACAGAAAAAAGTTATTTATTATATATATAAAGCCTTGAAGAAAACTCTATAGTCAAAGGAAGAAGTGGGTATATAATGAAAATGACACATATAGATTGCTAAGTTTTGTGTTAAAGAGAAATGTTCCTCAAGTGGTTCATAACTGTAAGCAATGATTACAGAGTTTTAAATATAGTATGTTGAGTGAACTAGGATTTTCATCAGTTTTGAATTTCTCCAAAAAAACAGAACAAAGCACAGATAATAACAGCACAACACAGCAACCACATAATCAGTTATATATTCTCCAATATGTAGTTATCATAGAGCAACTGTGAAGCCGTAGTACCCATGATACCGTCAACCACCCCTGGTACCGTGTCATAGAAAGCTCCATATAAATTACATCAGGACATCTTGTTTCTAATGCTAGAGAGTCCAAGCTTTGAGTTATCATTTAGTTCGTAATTATTGTCATTTTGAATAGTGCATCATCTGAATATTCCCAAAATATGTGTGCAACGTTGTTCACAATACCCTTTGGATAAAGTGGACAGAGTGGACTATGTAGTTCAGGTGGGTAGCCGCGTCAGCATGCGTAGGCTGCAAAGGAACAAGTAATAGGTTTATTTAATGCTGAAAAGAGAAGAAAGGAAACACAACATTTCAGCCGTGGAGCCTTCTTCAGGTGTAAGAAAGACAGGGCAGAAAGCAAAGGTAATGTAGCAGGAGAACAAAAGCTGGGAGAGAGGAGCGAGGGGCGGGAGCAGGGGACAGAAAGAGAGGCCAATCGGGAGGTGTGAAGTCAGGATAGGTGAAGAGAGGTGTGAAATGAAACCTACAATGAATAGAGAGAATTTAGAAGAAAAGTAGACTGTCGTTAAGAAAGGGGGGAATGTGTGATCCAAGCTGCAGGATAATTTTGGTTTCTGTAGTCTTTCTGAGTTCGGAAAACCGTCTTTGAGAACACAGACGGAGAGATTAGAGTGGTCATGGCCGTCAGAGGTGAAATGAGAAGATCTTGGAGAGATCTTTAATCTTCACAGCCCTAACATGTTCTCTAAAGCGGCCTCTGAGTCTCCTTCCTGTTTCTCCAATGTAGACGGCTGGGCATTTACTGCAAGATATACAGTAAATAAGGTTGCTGGAGGTACAAGGTGCCATCTGGGTGATCTGGAATTGTCCTGAGGGGCCTTGAATGAGTGTGGTGTTAGATGTTTACTTACTGGTGATACAGCGAGCTCTGTTACAAGGGAAAGTGCCTGGTGTGGATGGTTGCTGAGAGTGGACTATGGACTAGCTTTGTATCATAACATCCAAGAGGAATCAAATATGCAAGTGAAAAGTTCAGGTGAATCATTAGTTGCTTAAGATTTTGAGAAGACATTTATACTTTATTCATATTGTTCCAGGTAATTTCTTGATCAGTTAAAAAAGGTTTGCATCCAAAAATCAATAGATTTTTTATAACCACCATATCCTCAGTATTGTGTTGATTAAGACAGTAAGCCATCAGGCAAAGGAAGCATGTTGCAACTAATCCCAGGACAGGATATCAGTCTATTGTAGGTCACACATGCCCAAGGTAAATTTGAGGTGAAACTAACCTGGATAACAAGTGTCTGGACTGTATTAGAACAACATAAATATAACAATTTTGGTTTTCCTCTGAAATTGAAAAGATTATTCATGAAGTGAGAAGACAACCTTAACCCACAGGGGATGCATTGCAGAATGGAGATGTAAGTAAAAAAAGAAAGGTGTACTAGGAGGTTTATATTGAGATTACAGAAATCCTGGAATGAGTGAAAAATATTTAAGAACAGAAAGGTACACCTGTTTTAGGATTACATCAGACAGTGATTTGCAGAACAAATTAGACGAATATGGCAGAGCTAAGCCCATTGACAACAGACCTTTCATGCTGAAGATTGGATGCACAGTTCTTTCCCTTTGAATAAACCTATGCATTTTACTGTGCAATCTATACTAATATTCTAAAGGAAGAAGAGAAAGAGCAGTCACAGAAAGGAAAAAAAATGAAATGGAAAAAAATGTGAGGAAGTACATTCATTTTTATTATGCAAGCTTAAAAGTAATTGGAAAATGTGTCCATACAGTATGTTCAGTTCTGTCTATGAAAATACTACTGAAATTGTTTATTGTGATATTGTGTACATGGAAAAAAGCAATGTCAAATCCAGGGTAATTAAACTACTGTATAAGCAGCCCAATCACAGGCACCAATTTTCCTCATTGCAAATCTAAAGACATTAATGCCGACTCAGACTAATTTTATGTCCTGAAACAGGACTGATTAATCAAAAATAGTTAACAGATGAGGTAGGAACTGGGAAACTGTCTACAGATATTAATATATCATTAACAGAGTGATTTACAGTTTTGTGTAATATTATGAAAATAGGGTTATAATTAGTATATTTATCAACATCTTTGCTAGGAGCACAAGAGTGGATATCACTGATGAGTGTAATATCACTATACCTCCACAATGTTGTACTTGGCCATTATTTCTGCAAGCTATGTAAGAATTGTAGCAGAGTCACTGGTGGGTAATTTCTTAGTTACCTACTTCATTAAAGTTGTTAGGCATCTTCACCATCCCAGAATGCATGTTATTCCAACAGTTTATCCTATATCCTTGCAGAGAAAAAGGCAATGATAGATGCCTATTGACAAAATAAATTATTTGAAAGTCATTCAAGAGATAAACTAATTCTTTGGACACTATATGCTGTATTGTCACTATATCAAAGAAGTTCAGAGCTCAAAATATGTAAATGGCTGTTCTGAAAATTTGTACTTATATTTGCATGAAAATGGTTCACTCTTATATCTCATTATATACTCTTATATCTATTATGAACTATTTTAGATTCCAGCAGACCTCCCAGTGATTCCTAAGAATTTTAAACAATATGAAATACCCTCCAATAATATGTTACATGGCATTTTGGCCTGCTTATGTGCAAGATTGATGGAGATAATACCTGAATTAAAATATTCAGCTTCACATGCTCATGACTACATAGTATCTTCATGGCATCTTCATCCCCATCAGTGATAAGTGATATCAGCTTTTATCAGTGTTCCTGCTTGCTCTTCTGTTAACATTTTATACAGCATCCCCGACCATCCCAGCTTCAGTAAGGACACATCTCTGGCATGACCTGACTTCTGACTAATTTGAAAAAATGTCATCTGTACAGGAAAAAGGCACTTCTACAAATGCTGATGATTGCATTCTTTTTGGGGAACCAAGAATGTAAAGACATATCATTTTTACATAAAAGTACTCAGTGTGCAGCAGGTGGTTGATCACTGTTTTAGGTAGACTGCTGCATTAGAAGATAGAAAAAAGAATAACAAGCTAAAATGACCTGAACTAAACACTGGTATGCACACTATCACTAGGATTGAAGAAAATTACATTTATTTACTGTATGTTAGATACTATCATTTCAAAAAGCATAAGGAAATAGTAATAAAGTAACAACTGAAATGTTGATTTCCCAATTACATAGCAAATATTGTTCTGTATTTTGCAATTTAAGCCATCTTAACTTTGAATACTGAAACAAAAAGTATGAGTTTCACAATACATTTCATTTAACAATCATGTATTTGAAGCATTAGGAAAGTATGTCAAATGAACATTTTATATGCAAATAAATCTATTGATGTAGCCAGTCCTTTGCTTTTATTAAAAAATGCTTCTTTGTATATCAAACAATTATAACAGTCCATGGTTGACTGCACTATTATTACTTTGAAATTATGTTATGTGAAAGCTCTTTTGCATTAAAAAAGTTGTCCATTGACCACAAGGCTTACTGAACACTGTGGGTTCTCATATTTAATATAGAAATCTAAAATGCTAATAAGAAACATTGGAGAATATTAATATAGTTTGTCTAATACAATCCTAAAGCTATACATTTTTTCAGAGTCTGTATACCAGCACAGGAGGTGGAAACAGCTTCATATGTAGTACAAAGTAATGATTTCTGTAATAAATGATACCCATTTCAGATTGAACTTCACTAAGGTAATGGATATGTTTGTAGCTCCTCATCTAATTAAATGATGGGAAACAGGGAGATCAGAAATGGCTTAATTTTTCAAAGATGACATGGAACTGAGATCATTATATGCAGGATTCCTAAACCTCAAAATAAATTTATTTTCATATCAGGAACATTAAAATTAATTATCTGTAACAGCTGACATGACCCAGATGATGGGATTTTATTCAATCTCCTTGTTTTCCAGTTGGAAGCATTCAACATAGAAACTAATCCATTTAATTCAATTCCTTTCATATATAATAGAAAACAGTGATTATTTATAGTTTTCCTCATTTGTTAATCATTTAAATGATGGCATCTTCATGATATAACATACCAAAACATATATCCCTTTAATAGCAGATGTAAAATTAAATTTTGTTAAATATTTGAATACTATCTACAATATTAACCTTCTTAAACCATGATGTGCTGTATATGGTATATTCATACAGTAGCACACAGTGAAAGTGTCCTACAAAATACTCCAAGCTGTGTATATTAATTAACAGGTTCAGTAGTAACAGAAACTGATTTAGTCTATACTGTAAGTGCAAATCCACCAACATATGCTTAACATGGGTTATTCATGAATTTGCCAATTATTGTCTTCCAATTAAATGGTGAAAATGAAAGTATTTAGGAAACATAGTAAGACATTTCAAAATCCTAAATATTTTCCAAAATTCTATAAAGGTGTTCTCTGGAATATTTAATATATTATTCATTATTTATATATTGTCAAATGTATTCTTGATTAGCGAGCCAACCTAACAGCAATTCTTGAGTGAATGTAAAACTGCATGATTGATTGGGTTATTGCTGTTTATCTACAGTAAGTTCCACTTCTTCCCCATCTAACTGCAGTATAATTGTAGTCAACTAGCCTAGAAACACTTCGGTTGAAGGTCCTAAATGTTTACTTGTGAGACATAGTTTCACATATTGTACAGGAGTCTTGTAGTGATTGCAAAGGAATTTCACACAGTTGGATTCTGCGGTAGGACAGATAACTGAAATGCCCTGGCATTTCAACACTCAAACCAGGGCAACATATATTGGGTACTTCTTAACACTTCACAGTGATGTAATGCCCACGTTGCCCTCAGTCTGAAATTCCTAGAGGAATGCACATCTGGACATGCATCCTGACTACATATCACTCGTCATAAATCCACCAACGGGGTAGGACAGATCCATCAATAAGAAACATGCTGTTTTGTTTTGCCACTACATCTGATGACCAATCACTATCCTTGATGAAAATATATGCTTTTCTGCACTTGCTCTCTGAGGGCCAGGCAGCTTGATAACAGCTAAACCTCTGTAACCACCACTGTTTCACACTTAATTGCTAAGCAAACAGAATAGTTTTTCTTCTCATTGTTTACTTGGCCCATGACCTTCCCATCAGTCAATGGGGCTTAGAATTACAGGTCAGGGAAACTAGCAGCATTTGAACTTGTCAGGAACTCTGCAGATATTCTATAGATTTTATTTTTAGGGAAATGGACCACAGGGACAGGAGAATGAAGTGATATAATAAAGAAAATAAACTTATCTACACTGTATTAGATAGCCAACGTAGGTATTTTAAGGACATTCCCCTTATCCCTTCATTTAAACATCCCTGGAATGTACAGTATCTGAATTGATTCTAGAGAAGCAATATTTACTGTATATACTATATATATGTTGACTTGTCAACTAGTTTATTAAAGATATAATAATCTATATCACTGATACAGTACATTAAGAAGAGCAGTAGTCCTAGTACACATTCCTTCAGTATATCACTATGTTAACCCAAAGTACTATATTAACTCTTGAAATCCCTTTAGTGATTGATCAGCCATTTGTGTGTATCATGACAGTTTGATTTATACAATCCCTTCCCAATAACATTTATACCTTCCCAGTGATGTTCCATTTTTTAACCTACAAATGATTTGTGTATGCACATTTTTTAAGTTAATATTTTAAAAAATTGTACAATACGTGATATTATCTTGTGTGAAAAAAGTGAAATGTTAGCAAAGAAGGCATGGAAAAATCAAAATATCAAATATGTTTTTTGAATTACAAATACTGTACATCATTTGAATTTCAACAAAATTGGACATCACTGGAAAGCTTGAATACAGAGCCATTAATCTCCAATATAGCACAGATGTGTCAAAATAGGCTAATGGGAAAATAAAAAAGCAGCAAATACAAGTGTATGCTGTAAATTTCCCTTACCAATTGATTTCCATATTAAGAACCACAGGGACATTATTATTCCTACACAGAAACTTCAATGAAAAATACCAGCATCTCCATCAGCTCATGACTCATTGTTGTCGTCACCCCTAGACATCTCCCTCAAACATCATGCATCTCTCCAGCCAGGTAACCATTCAGCTGTGCATTTTTCACATTAGTGTGCATATGTGATTTCTGTGCTCTGTTAATTTTATTGAATTATTTTGCTTTTGTAGCACCTGTGCTATATTCAGTTAACTACAGTACGTTTTATTACTTTCATCTGTTAATTTATTATTCACATTAATTTATTAGTATTTTTATGGGAGAAATCTGCCTTTTCTTAATCAGCAATTCATAGAGGAAAACTTGTTTCAGACCTAAAACTGGGATAAAAAAATCACTTTTCAGCAGGAGAATGACTGCAAGTACAAGGACAAAGCCTTAAGAACTATCAGAAACATTTAGAAAGACTTGAAAGCTATTGTCAATAAGGAATCACCAAGCAACTTGAGAATGCTTAAGAAAATCTGCCAAGGAGAATGGGCAAAAATTGCTCCAAAGCCTCTGATTGGAAAAAAAAAAACTTGCTGATCTGGTTCATAACACAGGAAGAGAGTAGATTGTGATTGTGTATGTGAAATGTGTGTTGTGTTGGCAAAATTATTTTAAACGTTGAATTAAAAATTTAAAAACTTACAGCGTTCACAAAGATTCTAAGCTGATCACAAGGAAAAAAAGTGGTTTTTAACTATCTAAAACTGTTTTTAATACTTTTAAAGTCATGCAATTTCTAAGTTAGGTAGGGAAACGTCATTGTTTCTTATTTTTCATTTTCTTAAAAAAATATATATATTTCTTAGTTTTTAGTGGTCCTTTGTATTACATGTATTATGATATTACGGCTAATAGTGGTGTCCATCATGGCATTCACTTTAGAGGATTTTACTCCGATTTTTGGAGCAGTTTGAGAAATGTCACTAGGCAGATATTTTATCGACAGTGGGTTTTTGTTTACCGGGGACATATGAGATGTTAAATTGAGGAAGGGAGACAACTTCAGCCCCAACATCCACCGCCTGGAGGGACAAAGATGATAAAGGTGATAAAAATGAATTCAAAAGAGTGCAATGCTTTAACAAAAGCTCTGTTAACAGAGCTGCTTGTAAGAGCAAGGTGACTTTCTGCTCAATTAAGTGAAATCTGCAGTACAGATAGATTTTAAATTCTTCAAACAAAATTAGCTGTTTGTCAAAATCAGTTTCATTGCAAGCAGTATATGACTGCTCAAAAGGTACCTTTTTCTCTTGTGCAAACTTAACAAAGATCTATTCTTTTATAATTTCGAAACTTGGACAATATGCCTCAGTGACTCATTTATAGTATTATCTTAGTAATATAGGTTATATTAAGCAAAAATGCTGGGTCTTACACAGTTCCACACACAGGAATCCCATGAAGTCACAGATAAACGGAGACAGTAGCCTACACATCAATGAACTGCAGTGTGATCATATAGCGTATAAATATAATATGTGAAATATTTTTCATGATCAAAATTTTAAGTTAAATTGTTAGTTACTTGTTACTGAAATTTGCATTAAGAAATATAGATTTTCTTAATATAGCTGTAAACCTGAAAGAGGCAAATCACTTTCACAACAAGCCACAGTAGAATAATACACTTTTTTTCATATATTGAACTGAGTAATGTTGATTTTGTAAAACAGCCCTTTCTTTTTTAATTAATTTAATATTTAAAATACTGTAATACACAGTTTAAAATAAATAAATGCCTAAACAGTAAACTTAAATTCTATAACTGGAAAAAAGATTGTCCCTCAGCATTGACTGGGATTCAAATCCAGGCGTTTCTAGCGACAGCCCAAATGCTTCACATGCCATGTTAAGCTTTCACTGCTCCACCTGGAGGTTTTACAAAGTAGTTAGTCCCACAACTGAGTATTTCTAAAAATGCACAGTGCTCTCCAGTGCACACTGCGCAATGTACTACATTATCTGGCACGCATTCTGAATGGCTAGATCTGTATTTCATGTTTTCTTATTTACATATTTAATGTAATTCAGTTTCAGCAATCATATTTTAAGTCTAAACAAATTTCAAATTAAATTTAAACAAATGAGTATGCATCTTTTTCTATTTTCACAAAATGGGACACCAAAGGAATTTTACAAGGCACGGTACAACCTCTTCAAGCTCCTGGGGTTCTCACTGAATTAGGTTTTTCCTTTCTGTTGGCATCTTTTCAGGTTTAGGAAAGTAATTGTGGCACAAGGACATATCATTTTAACAGTTCACTTTTTCAATTTTCCCCAAGCTGTCTGAAGGAAGTAAAATATTTATTCTGGAGGAACATGGCTCAGACACATTGCAGGTAACCTCTATCGTGATCCACACCTGGGATTCTGACTATAATGATATCTTCTCTTTTTGCAGGATTGAATGTCTAATGATTGTAAAATATAGTGACAGATGTCATTTTAGTGCTTCTTTTCCTCTGGTCTGGGAACCCTACATTTTTATTTATTTGCAGTACAAGCAATGCAGATCTAAACTCTCCTCATTTCTCTTGTTCCTGAAACTAAATATGTTCTTGAACAGTACAAATGACAAATAACATGACAATTTTATCCTCACATCCTTGTGAAAGGTATTAACTTAAAAATTAAGAATATTTTTTTTTGATTATTCACTAATGGCCATGTTAATGTTAACAAGCATCTCTTTTTATCTGGGGTCACGATAAGATTATAAGATAAGAGTTAAAATAATTATGCTGTATGCTGTAATTCATGTATGGTACCTATAAACCTGTACAGTATCTTATCATTTAATTATCCCCAAACAAATATATTACAATATTTTGTTAAATTACATATACACATAATAAAACAATATGCATATTTAATATATAGTTAAGCTTTTCAAATAATGTGATAATCAGACTATTTACGTATTGATGCATACAATACTTTTATAGACTTTTATAGACTATGTATTTTCTTTGCTGTATAGTATATACTGTAGATCATATTATCATTTTGTTGGTATATTTTTATCAATAATAAAATAGTATATAAATAAATAAATGGTATATAAATGGATCATCCTGGTTTTCTACATCAGATTCAGCAATTTGAAATTGTTGAAATAGTCTAAATCTCAAACTTATTCATTCTGATTTTAGCTCTAGCCAGCCAGGTAGAGCAAGGTTATGAAAAAGAAGAGGGTATCCAGCTCATCTTGCATTTAGTATTTAGTAGTCTATCGATACATGAAATCCCATCCAGATATTTCTGCCAAAATATTGACTGCAGTCACATACTGTAGCTGGGTAGCTTGGTGCCAAAACACCAAAAAATAAGAGCCTCCTCTGTTCTCAGTTTTAAATGCACTTGCACTGGGTGTCTCCTGGCTCATGTCTCACATTTGGAAGATGCCCACTGTATTTACTTTGTGAATGATTTTGAGTATTTTGAATAATTGTATCAGGTCCTCTCAAAGTCTTCTCTGTTTAGTACAAAAAAGGGTCTAATGCTTCAGTCTCTTCTAGACCTTAAGGGGAGGAATGTATCTGGATGTTCTTCTCTGGACTGATTCGAGATTGGCAATTTTTTTTGTAATATGGTGATTTAATGTAACATATAGAAACTCTAAAGCTTATTGATAAACAAGAAGGTAGGTGTCCTGCCAAATGTGTTACATGTATTCATGAAAGCCACAAAAATTTTGTCCTGGTGAAAGTTATTCAGGTAGTCATTGCTCCACATAGTATTGATAAGGCATACTTTACTCTATGTGACTAATAGTTTCCTGCCAGCTGTGATGTTAATTCAGCTATTTTGCATTGCTGCATTTAAGCAGATAAGTAAGCCATCACAAATTTCCTTAGTGTAGTGGTAAGCAATTTCATTCTGTATCTTTCATTCTGTGATGACTGTTGTAACTGTCTTCACAGTGGCTTCTTTCCTGTGGAGCTATATTCAGCAAAGCACTGGAATTTAGGTTCTTGCCAATGTGATCTTTGATGGCAAGATTTCACCGTCAACAGCAATAAAATCTATGGTAATTTTAAAATTAACCTAGTTGTACATGTTATTGCTATTAATTATGGGGTTGTGTACATATATAAAAAGGGAACAGCATGCCTTTGAGTGCTTTGATATGCCTATGTTTGTTTATGTTTTGTGCTGTAATTTTCCTCAGATTACTTCACTCCACAAGAGCAAAATAATGTACAAGCATATCTATGGCTCCAGTGCTCAGAAGGCTTTGATTCATTCTTTTGTGTTCCCCCTTTGCAAAGGTTTTTTTTTAAACATAAAGAAGTAGTAACTATATTCTATATCCACCTAACTTAGAGCTACAGTACCAGTAGCGTGCTTATCATTATTTGGTCTATTGGACTGTGTTCTGTCATGCACATACTGTAATTTACTCTGATTGAATTTATATCATTTTTAGTTGTATTTTGATTATCTTTTTCAATCTGTTCTATTATTTTACTAAATATACCAGTATTTAGATCATTGGTATAAATTAGGAAGAGGTTTAAGTACAGATTCCTGTGGTACGCCATTAATTACATCACCCCAGCTCTAGTATTCTCCTGTATTTTGTAGTACATACAGGATTATTAACCAATTCTTAATCTAAGTAAACAAAATACCATCGTTGATGGTATGGTAAAGTTTAGTGAACCTCTCTCCTATGTACAACACTGAATAAAACATTATGTTGGGCTGTAATCTTATAATTATAATTATAATTTATAATAATAAAGACATTTTAAGATTGATTAGCTACTTATAAATTAGACTAGCAAGATGGACCAAACAATCTCTTCTATTTTGAAACTTAAATGCTCTTATGATATATTTATACCAAGCTCTTATCTTTTATACTTATGTTTTGCATCTTAGAAGAATACTGCACATTCTATTTACCCTAAGTATTTCTAGAAATCATTTTTGGTTTCCGATCTATGTAGTAAATGGGACTTACTATGCACATCTGCTTATTTTTATTGAAATTTGATTTTTAATGTATTTTAATTCATTTTCATTGTAATTAAAAGTAAATTAAGCTCATAGTAATTAGTGTGGGTCTGAAACCTTTCTGCACCTATACAAGTGTTTACTTTTTTCCAGATATATTTCTTCATGCCTTGTAGTACATAAAGAGGTTACATAAAGAACTGCATGAACATTCATCACTGCTGATCAAAGCTGACATTCAGGGTGCCCTTCAGGTGCCTGAGAAAACAAATTTGCTACAAGTGTTTCTTTCAAACTGTCTCATGTTTGCTCATGACTGCTTCTGAACATCAATTATACTGGTCCATTTTAAATTAAGCTATGTGGCACTAAATGTATGGGGTAATTTCTGGTGTCATGCTTTCTTAAGGAAGTGATTGCCAGCAGCAATGTTCTCCTTGTTAGGTTGCTTTCAAGCATCATTTCAATGCTCACGTTTAAAGACTGAGTAATTATATTTTCGTAAGTGTTTTGTAAGTTTTCTTCCCAATAATTCCTGCTCCTGATGAATGATAAAAATTAATAATTCTAAATCCAATTTTTCATCTTATGCATAGAACCCAAGAAAGTAGGAGCTCTGCATCAACTATCCCTAAATTAAAACTGTCTCTAACACTAATTAAAAAGAGGGTCTGATCGGCGTACTGAAACAGAATGAAAGGTATGATTTATCAGTGTCTTTCTTTTGTAGGCTTTTTGGCTCTGTATTTTCTAAAACATGGTAAACCATTTTAAAGCAAAAGTAATAAAAATAATAATTATGTAAATAAGACAGTGGCTGTCACGCAGGTGGTATGCAAGGATGAAACATTACATTGGAAATAAATATTCAAGGCCAAAACATACAAAAATGGGCTGAATAAGTGAAAATAAGTGTAATTATACAGCATCTGAAACCCAGAAGACTCCTTTCTGTTCTTCTGTAATGATTAAAGTTGAAAGATATCTAACAGAACCAAGGTCTAAACTAAGCATTTTTTTCTTTGCCCTTGTACAGGATACATGTGCCATTAATTACCCTGTTCATTTAATGGACCACATTGGACCAGTTGCACACAGGTAACGTTCTGAAATTTAAAAAAAGACGCATCTTTACATATATCAGGCTATTTATATAGTTATACCCATTTACCCTTTTATTTATGAACCTGAAATGCTTTGCAAGATGAAAACAACATTGCATACTCAATATTGTGGACTATATAGACACTCTTTATACAAGTCTACACAAGTAAATGAATAAGGAAATCTGAGATGGTTTTATCTCCATTATCAATCTTCTTGGTTAAAAGCAATCAGGCCATGCCTCAATCACTGTGCTTGTATGTATACACTGGCAAGAAGTCATTAAAATTACAAATTTAGCACAGGCATAGTATAAGAAACAACAACTTAAATATCTGCATGATAAGAGATACAAATAGGGAAAGATAAAATAGGTACCATAGGTTAATAAAGACTGATGTAATGTCTGTACTGAGATGCATGTGCCAATCAAGAAATAGTATGTGAGTTATACTTGTTCCTTTTCACATTTCCCAAAGGAAAATGTATGTTGGGATGTGAATTAATGTGATTATAATATATTAACTGAGAAACTGATGTATGACGCTTCAGGTCGAATGACTTTAGATAGTAGAAGAATGGCATTCCAGCAAACTTAAAACCCAGAGGTGTCTTATTGTGCCAAGAAAGTGGGTTACATTTTTTTTACAAGTAAAGATTCTGGTATAGAAATCAATATTTTTTTCTAATACACCCAGTCTTCCTTATTCACAGGGGATACATTCTTGGACTGTCAGAAGGTGATGAAAAACACACATACTAGGAAAAAGCTCTCTTATAGCATATGTATACCATAAATATACTGTACCTAATACACTGTGCTAATCAATATAAACATACCAAATAATAAATGATCATGACAGAAAATATAGTACTGCAGAGTTTCTATTATAAAAAATAATATTCTAAAACTGAACATAAAGCATACATTTGCAAAGTTATTGAATGCAGTAATCCTCCGGAAGATGTCGTGAGACTCCAGCACAGTACGTGAATATGCACAACAATGTGTTGATGGTGGCATTAGGTGAGTCTGTTTATATTGGTAGGCTAGGAGGGATTTTCTCAAGAAATGTAACCAGCAAACTAATTTTAATAGTGGTTCAAAATACATTATCAGGACATTTTTTGTATTTAGCCAAATAATACATTACATTAAATACTCTATTTAATACATCTTTGGCACAATAACACTGTTAGTAGATTAAACATATTATTGCCTGAAGTTTGCAATATCATGGCACAACAATTTATCATATGAACTATCCTGTATATCGCCTATTACATGAACACCAGTATATCAAATCGGTTTATAATTATATTTATCTCCATATATAATTGTACCATGAATGTTGTGAGCACCATGACTGTGTAAGATAATACTGTTTTCTCACAAAATCCCAGGACCTGGGTTCAATTCTGGGCTGAGATGCTTTCTTTGTGGAGTCACTGTCAGTCTAACCATTCACTTTAGCCATCATCTTGACCTGGACTCAAAATGTTTTCCAAGTTTACTTCCATCAAACGCCTGCTGAGAGTGGCTGTAATTGTCAAACTATATGCAGGGCAAGACTGGCTGTCACTGAGGAAAATATTGTCTATTCCTTTAGGTTCCACAATGCGTGACTTTCAAGCAGTCTTCTACTGCTTATTGCTGGTCATCTGGATACTTGGTGAGGCATCCCACAACATTGTCACTGACATACTATGACACTTGAAGTTTGTCACTTTTGGTTGATCATCTGCTGTGGAAGGCACATTACTTCCAGACCAAGTTGCTGCAGGTAACCAATACATCTGCTAGCTGCATCCTTCATGACAAGACAGCTTCTCTCATTCTCGATGTAGTGATTTCTTTTCTTAGTGTGTTAATTAGAGAAAAAGCCAAAAACCCATGGTACAGCAAGTGATTTCTGGGAGATTATCTGCTATAAGATAGGAAGCCTTTATTTTGGCAGAGAAATAAAGTGTAACAATAAGCATTGCTGCTGTAATTTTATATAATGTGCAAGTATATATTAGGACCTACATTTTGTGTGGTGCAGGCATGTATAATGTAAGTTGTTTTTGGGTGATGAAGTCAATGATCATTTTTTAGAGGTGCAACATGGTGAAGGCAGTAAGCTGTTGTGGAATTCTACAAACTACAGAAGGTTTGCTTTCCTGACATTAATATCATATACAGTATCATCAATGTGCATCATCTTCTCTTCTTTCAAGGTACTTTACAAAAACTACCAAATGCTTACTACAGATTAAAATGCTGTTGTTTGCACATGTGTGATCCCACTATTGGCACCATAAAGAAATTTCATAAAGCAGACGATCCAAGAACTGAGTACAGATTATCTGTTTAACTGCAGAAAGGTTTTATGTTTTTGATGCCAGTTGATAAAATGCTATGTGGTGTTATGCAGGGAGTGTTTGGTGAGAGAGGCAGAGGCCCTGATTAAGGGTGAGGCGTTGCTGTGGAAACCACACCTGACGTGAATAGGTGGAGCAGCAGATGTGGGAGTGGTTTACAGTAAAACCACGCTGAATACTTCCCCGAAGAGAAGGGCCTTAGTCTTGCTGTGGCTGCAGTGGTGAGAGGAAGTGGGAGACTAGCTTTCCCAAATGCAGAGGCTCTGCTGTGAGAGAGCCCGGCTAAAGCATGATAGTAGTGGGTGTGACTAGCCGCTGCGGTAAACCCCATGAGGGGGTGGAGAAGAACGACTGTGAGAGGAAAGCCCCACGAGGGAGAGAGTGAGAACATCAGTCTTGGAGGAGACTGACAGAAGAAACGGAGCTTAATGAGATCAACAGAACATTTTTAAAGGGACGGTATCCTGCTAGGGTGTGAGAGTAGGGCTATCTTTGTTTGCTGTATGAATGAGTAGTAATTTGATAGTCAGTTAGTACTGTAGATGTGGACCAGAGTGGGTGGTGTATTAGAGGGACCCTCCCCCTGGCAATACAGGGTATCGGAGAATAGAGTAGGGTCTATCTAGCTTTAGTACAACCCTCTGGTAGATAATGCAATGGTGGCTAAGCACGGTGTGAGGTGCACCAACAGCTGCATAGGGTGTAACACAGTGGTGGAGTGAGGTGCGCCAGCAGCTGCATGGATGCATGGCAGTGCAGTGGTGACTGGGCACAGAATGAGGTGTGCTGGCAGCTGCAGGGATAAAACACAGTGGTGGCTGGGCACTATATGAGGTGCGCAGGCAGCTGTTAGTTCACAATCTGGGGGACCAATAGTGAGGCCCCAGAGAGGTTGTGCGTGTGTGTTTGTAGAGGGTCTCGGCATGGTGTGTAGTAGGAGAGAGCATCGGTGATGTAGGTAGTGTGTGTTTGTGTGGCCCAACCTGGTGATGTCAAGGGAGGACATCAGGGATGGAGGCAGACCTGGGAGTCCGAGGCACTGGATATGTGTGTGGTCTTACGGAGTAGGAGCAGGAGGCTCTGCTGGTGAAGGGCCCAGTAGCATCGATATGTGGAGCACTGCGTCCTAATACCTAGATGAGTGGGCCAGTGTGAAAACCGCTCTTGGAGGAGAGTGTGTGTAAATAAGAAAAGAAAGAAAAGGAACGTAAAGAGGCTGAAAGGGGGTATGTCAGAGGCGAATGGAATGCCTGACCACACCCAAGATGATGACTACAACCCCCATGGCACCACAGCTGTTAATTTACTACACAATCTAATCCAGGAGATTTCTGCTTAAACATAGATTTTCCAGCCATCTTTAAAACTTACAAAATTATAGAAGCATCCAAAACTGAGCCTGTTCAAGAAATCTGTTGTGACAATTTCATTATCTTTAAAAATTACTTGATTTTGGCTAAGCTCCTGCTGGCTTTCAGAGTATAAAGTATTGCACATGTAATAAGTCTAGAGAAGCCTTAAAGGAATGCCCTATTACTGTGTTATATGAAAACAAAACTCAGAGTGATTTGGACAGCTAAAGTGATTGTGTCAGTCATTTCTTAATAGCCTTTTCCTATGTTATATTTGCTAGAAAACCAAAATCAAAGCAAATTATGAAACAAACTCAGAGAACAGCAGTCTACTGTAAGCTAGGCACTTATTGAGAAAATGATTTCAGTGTCCATTGCCAGTTTCATGTGTTTTAAATACATGAAACTGTTTATCAGTTTCATGTAGTTTATCAATTAGTTTATCAATTAATACTAATTACATACATATTTGCACTTATTACTTGTAATCTATTGATATACATAAAAAATGAATATACATGTTGGATAAAATGTTTTGTAACCTTTCAATTAAGTACTTAAATTATAAAAAAAAACACTGTTATTAGAGTCCTTTAAATAGCAAAAAGAATTCACTTTACTAATAATGTTCTTACTTCTGGGGGAGGATTGTTTCTTCCCAATTACCTTCAGTACAAGTATATTTATAATATAGAGTATTTTCCTGCTCTCTTTCCAATACGTTCCATTCAGTTATTTTATTATACCGAATCAGTGTATTAGCTGATTTCTTTAGGTTCATGGTTTTGTATTGTCAGTTTAGCCCATGTATTTTACAGTTCATTATAGTTCACCTTGGATAAAGATAATTGTAGAGTAGGAAAAGGGAATAAATAAAATATGTTCTTCAGAAATAGTAGTTACTATAGAAATACAGTATATACACAAAAAATATTAAAATAAAACATAAGGCAATTCTACAAATTAATAAGCATGCACTACATTCAATTTTGGCACAACATGATTGTGGTATGTAGTGTATATGATTGACAATTACTTTCAGTTTGATCCATATATAACCTTTTTTAAAATTGCTGAAATCAAAACTGCCATTTTTACACCTAGTTTTCACATATTTATTCTTGCATGCCATTCAGAACCATTCTTAATTACAGTGAATTGTCAAATTATCTTTCCAATCCTATATTTAACACAAACAATCTTATCTACTGTACGTACATTGCTCAGAGAGAATTGAGTGATAGTTTTTCTGTTTGTATCCGGTAGAAGGGGGCTATAATCTGACTATTGAAGACTGATTACATTTCAAATATAGAACACAGTAATGTTAAGTAAATAAATATACATATCAGTGTTTGCATATAGTGCCAGAATATACAGGTATATGGAGACTTGTAATGTTTTCTTTACAACATTTGAGAAGCATAATTATTTTCACATGACCTTGTGTGTCGTCAGACTTCAGAAACGGTAAGCATACAGGCACTCAGGACCATGTCTGAATGGTAGGGTGTGTAATTCAGCTGCATGAAAGTTAAATTTAAAAATGTAACTTTGAGAAAAGCAAGACATATGAAGTCACATTTTAACTTACTGTAAGTATATATTTAGTTAAATTATGGAACTAACAAAACTTGTGAGTTTCTTCTTTATAATTTTTGAGCTGCTAAGAAATAAATATATTATTAAAACTGAACAATTATTCTAAAGGACAGATAATCATCTATAGTTCAGGTTAATTATAAAGGTCTACAAAAAAGTTTTCCATGTCTTGTTTTTAATCTCAGGGTACCAGTATGGAAGAAGGCTGCATAAGAGCTTGTTTTATGTTTTCAATAATCATTACTTCTTAATGATTAGAGATAGAGCTCAGATGACTGGTATACTCTAAATCTTTATGCACCAGAATGTTTTGATCATCCTCAAGAATTTTGACTAAATTATCATTGTATTATTTTCAGAAATTAATCTAAACATTGTAAGACTTTGTAAGAGCAACCAAGTTATATTTTCATAGTTTGGTTGCTTAAATAAACATGCATAATTTAAAACTACTACTATATATTCATTACTATAATTTACTTGAGTTAGATCTGCTGTCTTCCAAACAAGTGCCACATATTTTGGCTATTTTATCAAATTACAGTACCTTTTCCTAATTCGTTGGCCAAAACAGTACCTTTTACATCTATAAATTGGAATTAATTTTTTTTTGCAGAGGGCATACCAACAAAAAGCATATTCTACATCCATTTGTGTATTCATCGACTACAATAGTTGAATCCTTAACTTGAATAATATCTGACGGAAAAATCTGAATATAGAATGCCTTTACCCCGGGTAACGAATATTAGTTAACTGAAACAGTGACCATATCCTGCTGGGCACCAGTGGTTTGAGGTTTGGAAAACATGATTTGCTGAAGTGGACTGTATACAGTGTTACAGATGCAGCCATTCAAAATGCACGGGCGATACCGCATTATTTTCCGGTACGCTGTACGCAGTCTACCGCAAGTTACCGTTAAATACCGCAAGTTACCGGTAAATACCGCTAGCAAAATAATAGTATCCGGAATTTCCGCAAGGTGGAGCTAATAAAGCTCAACCTCTCATGTTTGAGCTGTAGCCATCAAAGTCTTTAACGAAGATATTACTAATAGTATTAATAATAAATGACCTTGGACAAGCTGTAAACTCAAAGTATTGCCCTGGTCCACATTCTTTTTTTCATTGACCATCTTTGTAAAAGTAACACCACAGCATTTCGCAATCAAGCATTTTTTTCCAATCATGCAAAGTACAGTAATTTTTGAGAATCGATTCACCATGCCTTACACATGCTCATAAAAAGATTGATTTAGGAACATAAACATATTACCATATGCAAACTGTACTGTATACAGTATGTATATGTATATTTAATGTCTTAACTGTGCCCGTTTAAGTATTGAATATTTATATGGAATTTTACCACTGAAGGGAAATCTTAGTGCCTGAGCATAAAAAGAATAGGAGCATACTGCAACGCGTGTGAAGGCCATAAACGACATTAATTTTGGAACATAAACATACAGTATATGGCTGGTCTCGGTACTTTAAAGAAAACATACACGAAACATGGTTTCATTATGACCAGAATCGGTCTTGAGATATTTTTAAATTGATTTACAGTATTTGAGAGGTATGTCTTGACACCGATACTACGTACGTACTGCTCACGTACTGTATATGTTTCTAGGTTTATATTATGCATTTCATACGGTCAAATTACTTTTGAGCAACTGACAAGAAGCGCGAAACGGTATGCCCAGGGCGTTTTAGTTTCGTTTTGTGCGGCGACTGCTTTAACTATATCGCCGTGGATTGATTAGAGATATCAAGTACATACAAGTCATTTTTTAAATGTTGTAGTTTGTCTTGTAAAAATGTTACGAGAACATCATCTGTCAACAATTACACAGGTTCTGTTTCCATATTTCGGATTTTGGTTACGTAATATTATTTTCTAATTTAACGTTGTGAATATATGATTTGGGCAAACAGAGCCGCAAAGAAGTACATTATGGGTTGTTGGTTTTTTTTGCAGTTTTATCTAGAACAAGCGATGCTTAAACCTTTGTCTGATTCTTGTGAAACTATCCACACGACAGTTACCCACAGTAGGAGTTGACTTCAGTGATGTCACTGATGGGATGTTTCTAAAAATCCATCCTCTGTAAAACGTCTTCTCTAGTTGTCCTGCATATGTATTCGCTAATGAAGCTGTGTGTTCTGAGCCTGGATCTCTACATTTCTGTATGAACCAGCTTAGAGGGCTAAAGACAGCTTGTGTTTAAATTGAGTGTAAGGTAATTTATGCTTCTAAAGTCATGGTCAGCATTTATTATTGTACTGTGCTGTAAACTTGTTCTGTGCCTAGTCACATTATTTTATAGCGTTTTTATAGCGTTATCAAATCTGGTGGTGCTGTGTGTTAGTTTCCCGACTCCCATGTCACATGGTCTGTGATTGAATCCCATGGAACTACTGTACAGTATCACTTTATTTTTTAACAAACATTTCTTCGAAAAAATGAAATGTTTCCCTTGGTCAGAGATTAAATAAAACCTCACTCGCACCAAACAAATTTATATTTCTAAATATCACAACATGATCGAATTTAAGTCTTTTTAATAACAATGAATAGTCACCTATGCGTTACAAAATAAACATTTATATTGATTTGAATCGCGTTTTGATTTAAATCGTAAACGCGTGTTTAAATATATGTGTTTAAAGGCGATATACTGTATAAAAGCGCTGATTCTTATGGAGTGTGTTCCGCCGGGGATTCAAAAAATTTATTTTTTTTAATCGCGTATCTAAGGAAAATTGCAGTACAACTTTGTTAATGCACAAACAGTGGCATGTTACATTATAATTTGGGTGTCTCCCCTTGCCAGAAAGCTCTAAATTGCATTTTGAGTGCGGTTTTTGACTTTTTCTAAATTGCAACCCATAAATAAAGCTGATAAAGCTTAGACTAACTGTATTCTAAACTGTATTACAACGTAAATTGCAAAAATGCACTTGGAATCTGTCCGAGCCCTCCTACGAAAATTATTTAAACTGCGACACTGATCATTCATCTCTAAATAAACTTTATTTTATATAGCGTTTTAGGCGAATAGGTAATTAGATTGCTCATAAACCTAATCGCTTTTTCTACATAAACACAGCGTGATTGCTCTCTGAAAATGCTTTTCCTTTATATTTAGGCTCAGATTTCAACTATAGATCGCATTATTATAAACTTTCTTGGAAAAATGTGTTTTATGTAAACCATGTTTGCTATTAATTCATTTAGGGCTAAAATACGTTCATTGTCTTCCAATCGAGTCGAGTTGACATTAGAAGCTTGCCACTCCCGGACTGTTACACCAACGCATTAGCATGTTAAAGCGACTTAATTGAGGTGCCCAGCTACCAGTTAACACTGTACTTCCTACTTTAAAAATACTTGTGAAACCGGTTTAATTCGTCACAGCCAGCACTCCTGCAGAGAGGGGGTTGTACTCGTAAAGTAGAAGCAGGCGAGATTTCCAGCGAAAGACACCTCCCCCCCTCAAAAACCCAGTAAGCAGCAAGGCTTTATGTTGAAAATCGAGGTGGATTTTGTTTATGATAAAGAGGAGAAACTGGGATGGGAGGAGGGTTTGGTTTTGCATAAGGGGCGGGATTATGATAATTGGAGGAATTTGCGAGAGTATAATGGTTTGATATATTTGATTTTGTATTGTGGTCGTTATCTATGTTTTTGGTTGGTATTATGTTTATATGGTTGTTTTTGTTGGTTGGTTGTTATTATGGTTATTAATAATACGATCTATAGTTGAAATCTGAGCCTAAATAAAAAGAAAAAGCAAGTGATTAGGTTTATGAGCAATCTAATTACTTATTCGTTTAAAATGCTATATAAAATAAAGTTTATTAATTTGCTGGACAGAGCGGTGAACATTATTATGCATAAGACAAAGATAACGATCCTGATCAGTTTAGAAATCTGTGTACGCTGTAAGGTTTTTACTTCTTAAACTTTTAAAATACACGTTTCGAATAGAAAGAAATCCTCTTCCTGGTACAGTCGCATGAAGAGACAGGCGAAACAGCCCTGCACAGCCCTGTCGCAGTACACAAATATAATCATATCGTTATTAAATTCTTTAGATACGCGATTCCATATTATATTAGCAGAAAAGCTTAAACTACCACTTTTTCACACGCTATTTCACGTTAGTTAAATTTAATTTATTTATATATTATATATTTATATCTCTGACCAAGGGAAACGTCTCATTTTTTCAAAGAAATGTTTGTTCACAACGGCGACTGTCAGAAGATAGGACACAGCGGCTCAGGCACCCGCTGAATGGAAAAGGGGCACTTGAATGTTCTGTATGGCTAATACTAAAGCCAATACTAATATTCAATACTTTAATATCCTTTTCTGTATGTTTAACAATAGTGGGTACTGGCCTAATTCGTCCCTGCTCCCGTTGTTAGGTGTTAATGTGTTGTTAAGTGTGAATTTGTAGCTGTTTCCCTGGGGTCTGGCTTTTTTTCTGGAAAACCATAACTGGTCTTGTCCAGATTGACTGTCGGCGCCCAGGTCTGACAGTGCTGCTCCAGCAGTGCCAGGTTCTGGCACAGCCTCTGTTCTGTGGGCGACAGCGGGACCAGGTCATCTGCACAGAGCAGGAACTCGATTTCCATAATTAATGCAGATCAGTAAATCAAGGGACAAAACAATTATTGCGCCCGAGTCCTCAATGGGCTTTGACGTGCTAATGCGTGGGTTTAACAGTCCGGGTGTGGCAAGCCTCTAATGTCTCCCGACTTTGAAAACCAAGTAATAACTTAACTATATGTGCAAACGTTTCATATGTTGCTGTTGTGGATGCCTGTGGAGTGTATCTTATTTGCCGCGCGCCCTCCCCCCCTCTTTCCCTCAATTCAATTCAATTCAAGGTGTTTTATTAGCATGGCAGATGGGTTCAATCAGTGTTGGGTATTTACTTTCCTTTGAGATTCCACTTTTAAAGGTGATATATAAATTTTTGACTAAAATAAATTGATATCTTTGTCTTCTAAGCTCTCTGTGTACAGTGGAGCCTCCTGTCCAGCCAGCACATGTCCACAGACATTCACAACAGCGACATATCATAAAACGTTTGCACATATAGTGTGCAAAAATGCACTTTATTTACTAAAAATAAGACAGAGATACTGTATCAATTTATGTTGCATTAGCCTGATTATGATTAAAAAAACACATATAATTAAACACGCGTTTGCGATTTAAATCAAAACACGATTTAAATCAATATAAATGTTTATATTGTATCACATACTGTCCAGCCTCCATTTCTCTATAAAAATTTACTCTATTACACACACACACAATAGAAGCAGGAAGCAGAAGCAGGGACCGTTGTCAGAAGGGAAGAAGGTGACTATTTATTGTTATCAAAAATGACTTAGAATCGATCATGTTGCGATATTTTGAAATATAAAAGTCAATTGATTGTCCATAATATCGCTATTCTATTTTTTCGAAGAAATGTTTGTTAAAAGAAAAGTCCAGCACCAGCTGGATTTGAACACACAACCTGCAAGTTGTTAATCAGGCACGTAGACCAGTAGGCTACGAGACAACTCGCATGAACAGGGAGGCGAAACAGCCCTACACAGCCCTGTCGCAGTACACGAATATAATCATATCGTTATTAAATTCTTTAGATACGTGATTCCATATTATATTAGCGGAAAAGCTTAAAACTACCACTTTTTCACACGCTATTTCACATGCTAGTTAAATACTTCGATGCTTGAAATGTTTAGGGAGAAATGGAATACTGGTGTGTATTTTTCCTTTAAAGTACCGATTCCTGGAATCTGACTAACACCCTTCTGAAGTGGTTCTATAAAATCTGGTATACGGAAAAGAAAGCATTGATAAAAAAAGCCTGGATTCTCATGTATCTCATACAAGTATCTTTTAATACAGTCTTTGCTGTGCTCTTGAGGATCCTTGTGATGTTTTGAGCTCTAGTTGAATGATAAGTGTCGCATTTTAAATAATTTTCGTAGTTAGAAATTATGAAACGCCCTGTTAAAAGCAAGGGAATTTTTTATGCCTGTTGAAGTAAAACAAAATGCCTGACAAAGTATGGCTTGGACAGATTCCAAGTGCTTGTACAAATGTGCTAAAGAAATTATACTTTGAGTATACAGCTTGTCCAAAGTCATTCATTATTAATACTATTAGTAATATCTTCGGTAAAGGCTTTGATGCATAAATATTTCTGATAAAGGTAGGTTGTGTACTTTTGTCCAGCTGAGCAATCTTGCTTTCATAAAATATATACGCGATTCAATATTATATTCCCTTTCAATCAAATTCTAAAAGTATGCCTGTTGACTCCGGTATCTCTTTAGTTAAAGACTTCGATGCTTAAAATGTTTAGGGAGAAATGGAATACTGGTGTGTATTTTTTCTTTAAAGTACCAAGACCAGCCATATACTGTATGTTTATGTTCCAAAATTAATATCGTTTATGGCCTTCACACGCGTTACAGTATGCTCCTATTCTTTTTATGCTCAGCTACTAAGATTTCCTTTCAGTGGTAAAATTCAATATCTACAACGGGCACAGCAAAGACGTTTACTGTAAGTCTTTCTACGACAGACCAATGGACCACGAGTGCCCCTGTCGGTCAACCAATCACGTACTGCGGTGCCTCGCGTCATCTTGCGTCACAATGCGCGACGCCACCTGCAGTACGTGTCTGTAACGCGCACTTTGAATGGCTGCATCTGTACATTCCAGTGTGTGGTCAATGTGTGTTTTATTGCTGTTCCACACTTCCTGACCTTGACTGTTCTCCCTCCCCCATTGGTCCATCATTACATCATTGTTTCTGTGTGACATCATCTTCAATTAACTCTTGGCCAATCAGAACACATATTATTTAGTATATTTGTTGGTGGTTTTCAGAAGGAAGGGGCCTTCGTTTGACTTCGGTCCTGCTCGGCTTAGCTTTGGTTTTGTTTCGCTTTTGGTTTTCCTTCAGCTTCGTTTCACTTTGTGTGTGTATGTTTTTGTATAGCTTTGGCTTTGTTGTTTTGTTGGTTTGTGCTCATCTCTTTGTTTGTGTTTATCATTTATTTTGCCATTACCTTGCCCTAACGTCTCATATGTTCAACCTCTGTGTTCTTTTGTACCCTATTACTTGTGTTTACTCTCGTTTGTATTCATAGTTCACTTGTGTATTTGTGTGAACTTTTGTGTATAGGATTAGTTTAGGTTGTTGGGTACATTCTACACACGTAGTTGATTTTTTGTATTTGTAACACTAGCTAGTATGGGTGAGTGCCGTTTGTCTTGTATGGTTTTGGGTAGTCAGTGAAGGTTAGCTAGGGCATTTGAAGACACTGAAGACCGAGTGCTTCAGGTTTTCTTTTGTAGTTAGGTTAGTTTTCCCTCACCTTCTTGCCAGCTCCATTTTGTGTGTTGTTTTCTTTTCTTTGGCACCGCTCTAGTTCCCTCTCCCTGTGTGTTATTGTGACCTATTACATACCAGTCACTTATTCACCTTAAAATAATCACTTTTTGCACCAGCCCTTGTTATCACGCTTCCTAAGTCCCTCACCAGAACCAACCTGCATCCAAAAATGTCCTAAATGTTAACCCCCTTTACCCCTAGACACTTGGGGTTATAACAACAGTGTATTACTTGTGCAAAATGCACATGAGAAGATCCATGAGATTTTGCATGGAGTTTCCAACCAAGCCTTTGCTCCTACTACTGCAGATAATATTTACTCTAATAGAAAGAGAGCTTTTGTAGCAAACTAACAATCTCTTCCTCTTTAAAGTGTAGAATTGTGCTTGCTAGTAAAATTTCACTTCTACAATAAATTCTTTTTAAGGTATGATCAATCAATATTTATTATCTGTCCTTGAGATGATGTGTAATGAAAGATGGTTATATCTTAAAGGGCTGCTGTTATCACCATCATCATTATCATCAACTTATTGAAACTGTGAAAATACCTCATTCAATTAGTAAAAGTTCCTTGGTATAAAATTCTTATTAGATTCAACCCTGACTCTATCCCCTTGCCCCAGCTGTTTCCCACTGATTAATGGATTCTCTATTGGCTTGTAAGATATCAATAACTGATGCCTTTCTCACCATTTCTTCCCATTTTACACTTTCCTGTGAGTTTCCAGCACTCATCAAAAAGCAAGTGTAGCCCAGGCTTGAAGGAAATGGATCTCTCATATGACATCTTTTGATTCAGTGAGGAAAAGTCAACTTCTTTCATTTTAATATCCTTTCATTCTTAGTTTTCTTTTTAGCAGTGTAAGGATAATTTACACTGCAGTTCAGGTAACATCAAAGTTGGGTTTGTTCTGGTAGGTGTGAAACTACAAAAATCTTGTTTCAATTTAGAGTATGCTACAAATGAGGGTACAAGGATTCACAAAAAATGTGGGTTCAACCCATGGAAGAGAAACTCTGTTTTATTGCTCTCTCAAACTCAATGTTAAAGCAATTATCTAAAAAATACAATTGACCAACTGACAGTTGAAGATGGAATTCATGACTGAACCTCTGGAGCTGATCGTTGTACATTGACTTATTTTTTTAAACTTAACAGACTGTTGATTCTTCTTTCTAGATTTTATCTTGGGATTTCAATCCTAAATAAGTTATTTTCATAAATATATTCAAAAAGAAATGTAGACTAGTAAGAAGTCAATAAAAATAATTCTCTTTTCATAATAAACATTTTTTTTCTTCATTATGTTTTAACATTTAAAAAGAGAGAAAATAACAGTGAAATAATTTTAGTAGCCACAGTGCTGAGGGCTATACAATTTATATAATTTGTACTTTTTATATAATTATTATTTTTTACATGTTAGATGTATTAATAGAGCAGCATGGTGGAGCAGTGGTTAGCACTGCTAGCTCAGAACCTGGGTTTAATTCTGGGCTTGGAGGGCTATTTGTGGTGTGTTTCCGTGTCCTCCCTATGTGTTCACATGGGTTTTTCTCCCATTAGTCTGGTTTCCATACATTTCCATACATTCCGACATTTCCATACATGTCGGTTAATGGCATTTAGGAAAATAGGCATGTCTATGTCGTCCCATTTAGGGTGTACCCTGTCTCCCCCATACATTTGGAATTGATTTGAATTGGAAGAAATTGTTAGAAAATGAATAAATATATTAATAGTTTTGGTCATTTGCTTAGAAGTGGTTTATGATTGGCCATTGTCTTTCTTTCTGTCATAGTTTTGCTGAAATGAAAACGATGGAAAAAGGAGCATTTACTGAGTATTTATGTCAATAAACTATGACCATCCTTTGACAAGAAAAACTTATGAACAGGGTGTGGTAGAAACTGCTAACAAATTGTCAATAACAGACTACAACTGCTAACAGTTAGCACATAAAGTCCTCCTGATTTGAAAGTGATTTAAGTAAGTCAAATAATAAGCATAGCTAGTTCTGCAAATATAGAAAACATACAGGTACCTGTATACATTAACTATATTGAACTGATGCCTGGACAGCAACAGGAAGATAACACTTTGGCCAAATGCAGTAATCCAGAGGAGAACGTTTAGGGGGACACTATTAAAGAAAATACAGTCTCATATTGAGTTTGTCTTTGAGTGCATAACCAATTTGGAAAAAAGTCTAACTCTAGATTTCAAGTAAGTTCTAATGTGAATCTTTATAAAGGAACTAGGTATTAGTGGCTGGGTCACCCATCTTCTGAAGATAATTATTTGGAAGACAATTCCTTAAAACTTGAAAAACAATATTTAATTTGTTAAATCTAGCAAAGAAATTGTCCAGTTAAGAAAATAATAGCTCAAGAAACCAGAAACACAAAAACATTGGGGAATTGAGTTACTCAACACTGCCTTTCACTTGAAAGAAGATTGTTGTTTTCTTGTGCCATCATTTAGATTTTATCATTAGTCTAGTAATTAATTCTTGGTATATTTTACCCTGAAAAAAAATCAGTTTCTTTTCTCATAAAAACAACAACAGAAGAATGAAAGGTAAGCAAAAATACAAGTTTACTGAGGCAGTTACAGGAAAGCACAGTGTGCCTCTTTTGGCTTTGAATGGATTTCAACCTATCAGATCATTATACCTTGCGATTTGGGCTGGCTCTGTCTGTGAGTTTATGTTTAGACAGCAAACATATTGGAATTGCTGCTACAGTTTCTGCTGGCACAGCATTTAATTCATTGCTCAGAAAATGCTGCTGTTCATGATAAGGGTGAATGTTTATTGTTAATTTTATATATAAGGTCAGAATATGACTATATACTATAAAAGGGAATTTATACTAATTAGCAACTAATTGTTCTTAAAACAAACAAGACGTGAAAGATGTTTATTTTAAAATATGCAATGTGTTTGAGAGTTAACATATATATAATGTATATATCTTAGGAGATTAATGGAGAGGTTATGTTAGAGCTGATAAAGGGCTATTAGTTTAAAGTATATTAGAGAGGTTATTTGTTCAATTAAAAACTAAAGGATAATGAAAGGTAATCTTCAAGTTGTATTTAAATCAACAAGAGATACATTTTGCTTTCTTATATACTGTGGAACAGTACCTAGTCTAATTGGTCAAATTGATTGATCTGCCAGAGAATTTCTGCTATGCAGTTCTTTATTTCCACGCTAATCAATCATAAAGGCAAGGAAAAAAGCCTTTTCAAGTTCATTTTAATTTAGACTTGATGGTTGTTGTCTTATCTAATAGGTGGATAGCAGCTTGCTTTCTTTGTTCAAAAACTGATTGAAATTAGTCAATATGTTCTTATGGTTTCTGTTTTGTTTTCTTTATACATTGAGGAATATATGAGTTTTATTTTTCTGAAGTGAATAATTAAAACTGAAAGATGAAAAAAGTATAACCCATTGGAATCATGTTACACTACAAACTGTTCTTGAGCATATAGTTTGAGTAGCTATATGGGCTGTTATTTTAATGGATATGAAATTCAACAGGATGAATGTGATATAACACTGTAAAATAACAAAAACAGGCACAGAGCTAATAATTTTTGTCTTTTAATTGCAGGTCTAGATTCATTTTACATCTCTACTTGTATTCTACATCTTTTAAGACAAGATAGTTCAACTGTGTGACAAGAGGGATACTGTATGTGTTCTGATTAATTCTTTTCCAGTTAAGACTAAAAGGGGCAATTCTGCAGACTTTTACTGGACATACAGTGTTAATTGAAAAATCCATGATATCTTTAATATGCAGCATTTTAATGTACAAAGCCTTTGTTTGTAATGTTAATTAAGAAAATCAAGAAACATGTCATCACTTTTGCATAGGGCCATGCACCCTTTGGTATATCCAGCAATAGCAGGTACTCCATCAGTCGTAATGAACATGTTTTTCTCTTTTTTGTGTGTTTTGCTTTTCCCTGTAGAGTGCCCCAAAAACTATTGGTACATCAAGGACAGGTACTGAAATAATTATCTGATAGGACAGGTACTGAAATAAGTCCTTACAAATGCATAATTGGTTAAATGACGTCCAAGTAGAAATTGAATGTGGTGCTTCAATGTAAAATCAACATAATCCAGACAATTAGGGGTGAGTATGTATCTCTTTCTTTTTTAGCTATGGGGCCCTTATCAATGCTGAAGGATATGAAATAAAGTACTCCAGCTGTGGTCTCTCCCTGTGACTGTAGTAAATTTAATTGCTGATATATTCCCGTGGAAACATGAACAATTTGTTTGAAACTGCTTTATTCAATTTATTTTTTTATTCAAATTGTTTGATCATTTCTGTAATACTATATATACACATACTTGTGCTTTATATTTTATTAACCATTTTATTTTGTTCTCAACCTTCTTCTCAAGGTTCTGGCAGTCTGTAATGAAAAGATCACATGTGAAAAGCAGTAGCTGAGAAGTCCCCCTCCCATCCCTTATGATTGTTCTTAAAAACAAAACAAAAATGGACTAGAAAGCAGTCAGTGGCAGACTACTGATGAAGCTGGAACTGCTGTACATTTCAAGGTTGATGTGGGTGGGTGTATTTTATTTTAGTGGAGGTTTTGGAGTATTAATTTAAACAGACTTCTGAGAGACCTGACTTTGCTGCATCTGTCTTCTTGTTTTAAGGTTAATTATCCACAACACTCTTGATCAGCTGTCTCCTTTGTTTTGGATGGTCCTTATTGGTTTCCAATCTTGTGTAGCTTGTTTTCATGTCTACCTTAGAACCACAAAAGCTTCTTCAGTTTACTTAGTATGTAAATGGAAAGAATATATAATTCAAGAGAAAGTTGTAAAACTTCAAAGACGAGTCAAAAGTGTAGAGTAGTTGAGACTGTTTAATTAATGACAATGTTAAGTTTCATCTTCTGTCTTTTCATACAGTGATTTAATTTTCGATGGCAGATTTTTCATAGTTTTTTTATTGTTAACATACAAACAAATGATCAATTTTCCTTCAAAAAATAATTCTTAGTTATTTTTCCCTTATCTCTTTTTTTGAAAAGCCTGTACATTTAATACAATTTGCTTAGCAATTGGATGTCATACTTGGATGGGTTATCCCTTGATCTCATATTACTAATATATTTTCAACACAACAATTTAAAATTTCAAACTTGTATTTATATTTCAAAAGCTTATGTGTACGTTTCAGGGACACATTGCTTTAGACCACAAAAGTGGCAAGTGTACATTTGTATTCCTTATGACATTGTTCAGTGTATCATGACAGTCATATACAGTCTTTTTTAAATTTGCAATAGAGAATTTGTCTCTTATGCCTTTAACTGAATTTCCTATATACTGTACATTTTTAATATGTATACACATTTGTAGTTTCCTGTTTTACAAGAAGACATTTCATATGTACATCTTTGGACTGTGGAAAGAAACGGGAGCACCCAGAGGAAAATGAGGAAACCTATGCAAACTCCAAGCAGATAGCACCCTAGGTCAAGAATTGAACCCAGGCCCCCTATACTGTAGAGCAGTGATGCTAACCGCTAACCACTATACCACCAATTTGCCCAAGCACTAACTGTCCTTAACTAATTTTCCGTTATATTTGCAACTCTAAGAAGAATTAGCAGCTGTGTGCACAAAAGATGATACAACTATACAAGTGTGAGTTCAATAAACTTTGCTGCAGTGAAACATTAACTTTTATTTGTAGAGAAGGGACAAAAAATGCCCCATTTCTCAGCACAATTTATCATGCCTTTCAAAATGCCAGCAAACTGTTAAATCATGCATGGAAGAACGTCCAAGTTTCCTTCACACATTTCCAGTGTTTAAAATATAAATATTTTATCTTAAAACCTAAAATATATGGGATAACCTACTAATAAAAATGCATTTAGCCATTAATTGCCATGTTTATATGTATATTTAAGAAAATAAATGTTTTTGAAAGAAAAGAAATGTTTAATGTGTTTATGAAAAATGCTGAGATATTTCTGTGACTGAGATCAATGAGATAAATATTCCATATGAAGATTTACAAAGGAGGATTTGGACTTTTATGTTACACACTACTTTCAAAATAAAACAAGGGAACATCACGAAGTCCTTTTGGAAAAGAATGCCAAGAGGAAAAGAGGGAAAATAACAACAGTACCTTGTTACATTTTTTTTATTTAACACTCAGTATCGGGATCGCCCTGACGATGGTGTGGTATTCTAAAAGGTACTGCATTTACTGTATTGGCATCATGAATCCAAATAGTGGCCTGTTCTGGTGAGTGGAACACGTTAATTGAAGATTAAGTCTTTTAATATAGAATGATGGCCGGTTGCCATATCGCCTACTGTACATGACTATCTGTCAGATAATCTTTACAGATTTTAACAATTCATATAGATGATTGTGAGTAATATTATACAGAGGTGAAAAACTGTGGGACATACCAGGCAGATTACTTTTTATGCATCATGCTTGGCAGACTGAGATTGATGTAGTAAAGAAAAAAAACTGTTTCCTGAAGTTAATCAACAGACATTACTGTGGAATTATTATCTGGATTTTAATGATAATTATTGCTATGACTGATATGAAAAAAAAACATTTTTACTTTTTATTTTCAATCATTAATTATTTCCATGTAATAGCAGTGCAATTGAATATTATATTTTGTATTGTATAATATTGTAACGCTTACGGCCGACAGGCACTGTGTAAGAGCCGGCGTACCAGAGCAGGTGATGTCACCGCCCTTCCCTGTGATAGCAGGACTACAGCTAGTGGGCTGTAAAGAGATCTCTCTTTAGCTCACCGGGCTGGGTCGCTGCTGAGCGACACGGGAGTCCCGGGTTCGAGCCCCGGACGGTGCGGGGCCGACCTAATGCGGCAAGGGCGCCCGCCTGAGCCCCCGTTGCATTACAATATATTTCTGCATTGGAACAAATCCAGAAAAGCGCAACCAAATGCATTCCCATTTAAGGATATCCTATTCTGACAAGGTGAAAGAACTGAATCTTTGTTGTCTTGAATAAAAAATAATTTAAGGGAACTAATTGAGATATTGAAATTCCTTAAAAATATTGACAAAATAAACTCAATTGACTTCTTCAGAATCATTAACAGAGCATGAATCTGAGGATATGAGTGGAAATTGTGGGAAAGTGCATATAAAATTGAAATAGAAGGCTCTTTTTGCAAAAAAAAAAAAAAAAAGAGTTCTGCATGTCAGGGACAAACTATAAAGCCTGTTGCAGAAGCCAGTACTATGGTTCCTTTCCAGAATTAGATGAATGTAATCCTTGGACCAATTAGCTGCTCACAACCACATAAGCTAGATGGACTTTCCTGCTCCATCTGAGATCTGAAAAACTAAGTAAACAAAAGGTAGACAAAACTATGAGTACCAGGGTGCCTCATTTATCTGTAATCCGTGGCAGTACTTAAAGTGTACACAGTAGGATCTCAACATTTGTGAATTTAACATTTGCATTCGCTTACTTGCAATTCTGTGTGGCCAACAAAATCTTGAATGGAAGAAGAGCAGAGCAGGATGAAATCAAGGTTAACTGCAACTTTGTGCGGATGACTAGGATTGTCAAACGAATCTAGTTTATAGTGAGCCTCTCCCAGCCACCTGCCCAAGAACACACTACCGAGCATCTGCATCTCAACATGCTCTTGTTTTTATGTTATGATGAGCATTCCCAGTTCCTTTTTGGCAATGTGGGGAATGACAGGCTGGAGACAACTTTACAGGGTCATTAACAGTCTTATTGTTCTTTTCATTACAGTGAGTCATACTAATCATGAAGGCTGAGAGAAAGTGTATTCTGGATACAGAGGAGGAATTCATATTGTTTGTGATTACTGCTGTTTCTTTTAATTGACCAATGTTATGTTGGTCTCTGCACCAAACCCACACCAATGTCAAGATCCTATTGTAATATGAATTGTCCCTACTGTAGCCATCACAAAGGCTGTTGTAATGGCTGATCTTAAACATAAAAAATGTTTTTTAAGAGTATTGTTCAACCTGCAGTGTTAAAGCATCAATGTTTATTGCTCTACAAGTAGCATGGGCTAAAAAGCCACTTACATTTGACAAAACGGTGAAAAGCGCAGTGTAAATTGCAAAAGCCTTTGGTGATGATGGAATGGTAATTCCACATAATTTCAATTGAAAGTTGTTTGGAAGTTGAAAACAATTATGAATGATTATGCTTGTTTCTTTTTGGCTCTGGACTGGTATCATAACTGCCAGAGAGCATGCCAGAATTCAGTAGGCATTTTGCTGTTCCTAATCACTATTGTGGTAATCACCAGCCTCCTGATTTGTAATTAAGGATGTACTGATTTTGTCTCTGCAACAAAATATAATTTAATTACAATTAAATAAAATCAAAATAAATATAAAGGAACTGTGTACTTAATACTTCAGAGCTAACTTGCCTGTCTGAGGAAACAACAGCACTGGCTAAAGATCAGCTTGTCACACACACCCCTTATGTATGAGGAATGAACCAGAGAGCTGATGTAGGGGTAAAGGTAGGGGTCCAGAAAAGACATGAACAGAAATATGGGCAGCTAATGTACTTATACACATAGGAGAGCAGATGTATGAAATGAAAATTAACTTCAGAACATAATTTAATTGATGAGATGACAAATATAAAGGAAAAGTGTATTTAATAATTCATTTTTGCAGTTAACACGCTTTGTTGAGGAAATTAAAGCCCTTTCCCTCAAGTCTGTCAAAATACCTCTTATATGGAAACTTTCGCAGATGATATCCAACCTATCATCAAATCTCAGGTCAGTGTTCCTCTGAAGCGTGACCATAACCACACCATAAGCTCTGTCACTGAAGCACTCTGCATTCGTATTATGGGTCTCCTTTGATCTCTTATGGGGTCTTGTCAGCCTTTGAACATAAAATCAGGTTGCAAATGTTTTTGCCAGGCACATCACACCAAAAATACTTAGTACGAACATGATGCTAACAGCCTACGGTCGAAGCACACATTATTAAATTAGACAGAATGAGTAATTGTGTGGCCTGTGAAAGCTTTGTAGCACAGCAAAATTTCAGCATCTTTTCTGGGTTTTAAAAATGTTCCCCACAAAGATGCAAGTACTCTTAAAAGAAATGATTTATACACTGCATATCAATGTAGTACAAGCAGAAGGTTATGTCTCTCTTCGACATATTAGAGGCCATAATATCAAATTCATTATCACAAAGACTTGGCAGCATGAACACAATGGATGTAAAATTAGCAAAAGATAAAGAAAACATTCTCTTTACTGAAACAGAGTATGATGCAATCAAAACCAGTGTTTGCAGAAAACTGTATCCTTTATATTTATTCACAGGAACCATAAATCAAACTACTGCAATTATAAGCATTAGATTTCTCAAAATATAGACACATTAACTGAAATAATAAGAATTTGAGAGAAGACTGTGGCATGTGTACCTAACAGCACAAGTAACAAGATCACTGCTGGAATCTTGCAAAAAGTGGGAAGATATTGCTTGTATCACAATATGTGTACAATATGTAAATACTGGTTTTCATAAAAAGACATTCAATCTAAATGTAGCTAAATCTAGACGCTTTGTAAGTTGTTATCCTTTGATAACCTTCAGGGGAGATTCTAAGAGGCATTCAGTCATTATTCTGCAAATGGTAGCTTCATACCATTGGCTTCTCAACCAAGCACATGCTTTGCTTTGATCCTACTTCCATCATAGTTCTTTTGCAGCACAAGCAGTGGAAACAAAACAGTTTGAAACATCATCACACTCTGTAATCCAGTAGTCCTGAAAGTCGATAGGTCTACCTCTATGATAAAAGCGCCATAAAAGTAGAAATTATTAAACACCAACTCATTAAGAATTAGATCAAATGCATTTCATGGTCTGTTTTTGACCTTTGTCCCGTACATCCCTTCTGAGATAAATTAGAAAAGTAAATATGAAGAAACAATGGAATTATTTCTTGTTGTATTCCCATTTCCATCTTTCAAAAGGTGATTAAAAGTGTATATTCCACACCATTTATAACAGCCATGGATGTTATTGGATGTAAACAGAGATGACTAAGATAAAAAAAGCATTTAAATGTTTAGTTTAAATAGATTAACACCACTTCAAGAGGAAAAAATAACTTTGTTCTGAAAATAGTTGGTCAAATTAAACTAATTTGCCATGTCTGAAATAAAAAATGATAAAGATTATATTAAACGTTTTTAAATAAATGTGGTTATTTTTCCATAAGGAATTTGAAACAATTCCTTATGAAAGTTTAATATCATTAAAATAATTATACAGATTATTGTAGCTATCTTTATTGCTAATTAATATAATGATTTGGGCAATAATAAATTTAGCAAATGAAAACTTATTTTAAGGAATATATTTCATTGCTTTCAAATCCTTTAAACACTATACAGTAGACATTGGTCCCTATATAATAGCAAATACATAAGAGATTCAAGAAAGAATGTAGAAGTGAACAAACCAAATTTATCCTTGTACTAAAATGCTTGTTGTATAGTGATAAACAAAGAACACTGTTCAAAAAGAAGACACTAGGATAAATTCATGATTCATTTAAGATTCTAAAGGGGATAAATCTTAATGCCTACAAAGGCTACATACTGTAAGAGATAAGATGCCTTCTAACTTAATGTGATACAACTTTCAGTTAAATCTCTCTCTCTCTGGATGCCACAAAATAAATGGGAGCCTCTCTCCCTATTCTAGAAATGCACCCACAAGCAGAAAAGAAGTTTCTAACCGAGGTATCTTTTACCCAGGAAACCCAAGTTCCCTAAAAACACAGAATAGCAAGCTCTCTTTAAAAAGGTTCAAATACTTAGCTGCAATCAGGTTTTGTTTTGATGATCATGAAGTAGGGGCTCTCGCCTGGTACAAACGTCAAGCTCCAGCTCCTCTCTTCTCTCTATTCTTGTCCTCTTCTCCTTGCGTCATTTACTTCCCATTTCTCTGTGCTCTTAATTTGATCTTACATGTTTCTGTACTGTTCGTTGACAATGATTAACCCACAGCTTACCTAGGTATAGAAAGTAAACTTTACTATTGTTTTTGCTCAAGGCACCCTGCACCTCTCAGCAAACATCCCATCTGCTTTGAAGCTAGTCACCTATAGCAGTAACAATATTTTGATTCAAAATTGATATTTTTTTCCAAGACAAATGCTCAAACTCAAAAATTCAAAGTGTAAGATAAATTGCATAATAGTAAATATCAGTAAAAACAAGAGAAAAAAAAATGAGTTGAGACAGGTGGACACAATATTTGCTGTAAACACATTTGACAGGTTTGCTCAAATTCTCTCAAATTCCTTAGGGTTCGCTTATGAGCAGCAGATTTTAAATCTTTCCATAGATTCAACAGGAATCACGTTAGGACTTTCACTGTCTATTTCTTTCTATTACTTATGTCATTCCAGTGATGATTTGGCCTTGGGCTTTAGTCATTGTCCTGACAATGTCTAATATAGCAGTTATTCCTCTGCTTATCTTCCCCTCCCCCCCAAGTGCAATAGAGTAGCAGACCAGCATCAAGTCAAAATCAAATCAAATAAGCCCAGATGGACAGAAAGACCTTACTTCCTTCTCATATTCTTATGAGACACTGCACACAATAATTGTATGATAGTACTATATCCTTGTTTTTAATGGTTTGATGTAGCACAGGCAATTAATCTGAGTGTTCTAATGAAGAGTGATCAGACCCTGTGCTGAGGAATACATCCATCCATTTTCCATCCAATTCAGGATTGCAGGGGAATTGGAATCTATCCTAGGATGCAATCGGTGCTGTCAGGAATGACCCACTAAGAAAACGGGAGGATGGAACCTATGCAGTACCTTAGGAGTAAAACGAGAGGCGAAGTCCAAGTCGAGTTCCATGAGGAAAAAGGCAAAAGTGAAGATATCCAAACCAGAGAAGGGCACGACAGTAGGCGAAGTTGAGGTGAAGTTCCGTGGTAGGCAACGATGAGTCAAAAGGCAAAGCGATTCAAAGGCAAGGGAGGTATACTAAAGAGCAACCAATACCAGGCAAAGAGCAGAGGGTTCAGAAGGGTTTATGTACTGTGTGAGGAAGAAGGTGCGTTGATTGAAGAAGTGTCGTGGTTGGCTGAATTGCAGGGGCAGTGTCGTTTAGCAGAAGTGCTCAGGGCTGGAGTGCAATTAGTGTGGGTGCGTTTCCGTGTGGGAATGCGGTGAGTAGAGGACGTGACAGGTGCAAAGTAGAGTACACACTGGATGGGACACCAGTTAATTGCAGGGCACACCCAGACACAGACATGGAACAGAACACAGGGAGAACATACAAAAATCCACATGGATAGTGCCCAAGATCTGGAATTGAACTCTGGGCCCCTGTGCTGTGAGGCAGCAATGCTATCTACTGTGTCACTGTGCTTCCCCTGAGGAATATAGTTCAAGCCAAAGAATAGACATATAAATACTGTATATGCAACTTGTACATTTTAGCAACATCTAAAAGGATAAAACATTATATTTTATGTAGAAACTGTAATTGCTTATCCAGTATTTTTAGCACACATTCAGCTTAACATACAGTATTTAACATTAACTGAGTCAAAAAATGCTTAAATGTACAGTAAATACATTACAATATACTGTACATTATGCTTTTTGTGTTAATACACTATACTATCTTTTATGGTTGTTTTTATTTTAAAATTTGTAAGCCTAAAATGTGTTAAAAATTGCTTAGATCATCAACAGACTAAACTACTTCACCATGTGCATTATTCATTGCATTACATTAGATGTTTTTTTTTATTTCAACAAAATCCTTTTATTTTATGTTGATTTACCCAGACATTTACTCAACTTATTTTTTGTTTCTTGTAGACACCGAATAAGGTACAAAGCACTAAAAATGAACAAGTGCATTAACATACTGTTTCATGCAAGAAAAATCGGTTTATTAACCAATAGACACCCAATATGATCGTTCATGACAAGTATTTTATCAAGAAAAATACAGTTTATTACATTACCAAAATAATAAAAATAAGGTTACTGCTAAATAGAAATATCAATTAGTAACGGATCTAAATCTGATTTATCAAGCCCTCAATTGCCATCTAAGTGTCCTCTACTTTTGACCAGATGAAAGGAAACATTTTTTTCTGTGTTCTGAGTTCTTTAAAATACTGACTCATATACATCAAAAAGAAATTGTTCCTAGGATGCATGTGTGTCAGACTGCTGAGTATGGAAATGTTTCTAACTATAGTTATAGACAAGTCTGAACAGATCCCTGTCTGTTACACACAGATTATGTTTCATTCATCCATCCATCCATTTTCTAAACTCTTTATTCAATACGGGGTCGTGGGGGAGCCAGGGCCTATCCCAGCAAGCACAGGATATTTTACTTGCAAAAATATTACCTCTTGGGAAATGTGGGTGTGAATTCAATATAAAAACTTTATTTTTTATTTTGCATCTGATTTTGTGCTATATAAAGCTTTTAAAAAAATGAAATAAAAAATAAGAAAAATAAATGTTGCAATTAATTCATTGTCATTTTTATATTCAGCGCAAATACTGATAAGATTTATACAGTAACATTTCAAATTAATATTATTAGGTCCAGCAGCCATATGACCCTGCAGCTCACAACTGACACCCCACTGAATTTAAAACAGGTGTGAGCCTAGACAGTACCTGGATGGGATACCTATTGGGAAAAACTAAGGTTGCTGATGGAAGAGATGTGGGGGTAGTGGGGGGGTCTGTGTGAGTCCTAATGCCCCAGTATAGTGACGGGGACACTATACTGTAAAAATGCGACAGCCTTTGGATGAGATGTAAAACCAAGGTCTTGACTCTCTTTGGTCATTAAAAATCCCAGGCCATTTCTCAAAAAGAGTAGGTTTGTTACCCTGGTGTCCTGGCCAGATTTCTCATTAGCCTTTATCAATCACGGCCTCATAATAATCCCCATCTATGAACTGGCTTCATTTTTTTGCTCTCCGCCCCACTAATAGCTGATGTGTGGTGAGCATACTGGCACTGGCACCTATGGCTGCCGTCTCATCATCTGTAGAGTATGTTGGTGGGGGGGAGTCCCAATAATGTGTAAAGCCAGAAAAGCACTATATACTGTACTGTAAGTGCTTTGAGTGGAGTGTCCTGAAAAGCACTATATAATTGCAAAGAAGTATTATTGTTTGGACATGTTTTTGCATGTAAAATGTTCATATTATTGTATGAACATTAAGTTCATATCTAAATTTCCTTATAATGTAAGTGTCAAAGAAGCTTGCACTGAAAAGATATAAAGGTGTATTCATGTTTGTCAGTGAGTGTAAACAGTTTTTCCAAACAAAAGTGACACCAAATGTCAATCACTGTATGATATATTACATTGTTTCCATCCCTTTAAATGTATTAGCCACATACATGGAGTACAAGAATATTTATGTAAAGGACTATGGAAAATGCAGGCATGGTAGACAGCTTAAATCATGTCAGACTAATAAAAGGTGACAGAAGCATATTATACTTTGAGATGGAGTCACATCTTAGATAATATGATTGAATTTCCATATGATGTACATGGATATTTTAAGATAAATAGAATTTTCCCAGACCCACCCAGCATAGACCTTTAATGTATTATATTTATTATCTCAAAAAAGGTTTAGGAAATATTGCATTACAATAGAAAAGCAAAGAATGCTGAAAAAATACATCCCATTCTGTTCAGTTACAAGCTGTGGGAATTATGGTGGGTAATAAAGGGTAAATGTGAAAATGTAATAACTCTCTGATAACAAATTACATTATCAATTAACTTACCAATTGTTGTTCCTGGCACAGCAAGGTAATGGTTTAATGATATTGAATGCAAAATTTAAATTCAAACTTGTATTAACAATACTTACCAGCTCTTGCACCCCAACTGCATCAATGTATTCATTGTGTACCTCCTACCCTGTTGTGCAGGCATTTGCCTGGTCACTGATGTCTGTTTTGCCTGCCCTTTGCACACTTTTATTTTTATTTTTTAATCTTTGCACAATTCAGGATTAGACCTCTACAGTATGTACAGTATAGCCATCTGCACATACATGGATGAAATCTGCCTTATCATCTGTCACTCTTCACCTCATAACTTCTGTGATCCCGAGATTAACAAGTCAACTCCTGTATTCTGACTTTCTTCACACTATACTGACCTGATTTAATTAATTTGTGTTTAATTATTCAAAATACCCCAGTTGCACATCCCACACATAAAAGAGTACTCATAGACGTACGCAGAGTATGTACTTGGCTCAGAAATCTACTGTAACCATTAGCCATTAAATTATTTTTGTGCTTAAGATGTACAATTAAGTAGGAAATGTTTTATGTCAGGGAAGTTATTTATCCAATAAGTTTCTACAAACACTTTTTGTAACTATTTAAAAAGTTTCAAGGATATGAGTGAGCAACATGGAACAATATAATACTCGCATCAGTTTTTTCTAGCAAAATTCTGTCATAAAGCACATTTATCTTTCCTGTCATTATTTCTGAATAACTGAAATTCAAGTAATGAAATTTAGGCATCAGCAAAAGAAACCTATTTATTTAGTTACTTATTTTTTCATGTTCATGAGTCATATATATAATAACTATGGGTACTGTAAACAAATAAGAAAAAACTTTTTAGTGTTAAAATGTATCTTTTAAATCACATGCAGGTTGTGTATGCTTACTAAACTATTTGTGATGCTGCTACAAGGCAGCAACACACTTTACATACTGTAGATGAGCTCAACAAGCCTGGTATGCAGGAACGCAGCCCATTCCTAGCTAGAGAGTCTATAGTGTGGTGGGAAAAGGCTGTTTACTGAGAAAATTTCACAGAGGGCAAAGATCTTCACAGCTGGTAAACTACACAGACACTTGAAGCTTATGTTTTACACATCACATTCACTGAGGGGAATTTATGCAGGCCCATGATATCTACCAAAAACAGACTTTTCTGGAAGACAGCTCATACCCCATGTCAACAAAAAAGGGTGTAAGGGCATTCCAATTATGGCCTCACCAGTTACCACATTAGAAAGGAAAATACATGGCCTTCTGCTTTTTTTCCCGCATAATAGAAAATGAAAAAAGTTTACGGTGTAAAACTGGTCAAACTGGTCATTCATGTCTAAAGAAAAACAGCAGGAAAAAGGAAAGGTTATTGAAAAATACTTAAATTTCTTTTTAGTTAAAGAAACAAAACTATTTATTGTGTAATGCATATTGAGAGATAAACTAACAATAAGGGGTCATAGACTCACACGAAGGTTACAGCAATACACATCTACAAAGACTGCGTTTTGGATATCTAACCATTACAAAATTATAGTCATGTAAGTATTCAGGCACCGATCCAAAAACATTAAAGGCAGACAATATTCTTGTTTTGAGTGAAAATGCTTTGAATTTAAAGAATATGTAGAGCAGTTAGTGGTTAGTTTTTTACTATTTTCTGTCTTAAGACAAATGATAATTAAATGATAATTAAAAAAAAACAAAAGACACAGAAATTATGTTAAAAATATTTAATACTCCATCCAAAATATAAAAAATAAAATACAATGATATCTTGCTGCTCTTGTGGAAAACAATAAGGCCTTAATTACCCAGAATATTTTATATTTGTTTTTAAAAATACACACTATTACTCAAAACAGCACTTGGTAAAATGCATTAGTAGTGATTTCATTCAGAAAGGTCAAGCAGAAAATTTTCACCTTATAAAGACCTCCATGACCCACTTTCTGTGAGTGTTTGATTTCCAAAGTGAAAATTCAAATGAAAAGTTTGTGGTCAAAAAAAATGTAAAATTATACAAAGGCCAACAGGGTATATCTTGTTTGCATTGTTGAATAATTTTATTAATACCATCTTTACATGGTGCCATTAACCTCATTCATGGGTTAATAAATTTTGTAAGCATTTTCTTATGTAAGAACACTATCAGAGTATTAGTAAAACAGGTTTATTACCATAACAGTGTGTGTCCATTCTGCCCTTTAGCTAAGTATTGGTATTGAAGACCATTGTCATATGTTGAAATATACAGTATTATGTTTAGAAGCTTCTAAGAAAGACTAAACTCTTTTCCGGTTTATAAAACCTTTGCTAACTCAGATCTCTAGAAATTCTAGATTGTTGAACTGTGCACATCTAGAAACCTTGTTGGTTTCTATTTCATATAGTACTACAACTACGTCTTAAAATGAGTTTATCACTAACAGTTGAGTGTGGTTTACTCAACACTTTCCCATTCCCTTGACCATTGTGAGGAAACCTGTCAGTGTGGTGGTAACCTACTTGAAAGAGAGTGATAACTTAACATTACACAAAGTTTTATGATACATACATACTGTATATAATGAATAACATGATGCAGTCTTGCACCTTTAACATTGTTAATGTTCCTGCAATACATCTACTGTATTATATGTGTAGCGGAGCTAGTTCGGATACGGTGATGTCATCGCCCTCACTGCTCGTAGCAGAGACCTCAGCTGCCTGGGCTGACAGAGGTCTCCTTTAGCTCATGCAGCTGGTTCCCTGTTGCATTATGCCGGAGACCTGGGTTTGCGCCCCAGGTGCTGCGGGACGAAATGGGGTGGAGGAGGGCACGAGACCGTGCGGAACCACGACGGTCACATTGGTGCCATGACTCGGATGGGGAGTGTCCTTTGCCGAGGCGAAGTCAGCAGGGGAGGGTGTAGCGGAGCTAGTTTGGATACGGTGACGTCATTGCCCTCTCTGCGCATAGCAGGGACTTCAGCTGCCTGGGCTGAGGGAGGTCTCCTTTAGCTCATGCGGCTGGTTCCCTGTTGCGTTACGCCGGAGACCTGTGTTCGCGCCCCAGGTGTTGCGGGACGGAACAGGTGGCGGAGGGCATGAGCCTGCCCGGAACCGCAACAGTCACATTGCAAACAGGATATGCAACATTGGACTGGTGAAGTAATGTTGGTTACTGTCTGTACGTTGGCAGTTACTACTTGTCATTTCCCTGGTGTGAATATGATTGCTGCTGCTATAGTTGTAGTGGTACTTCCTTATGCCCCCTTCCCCTGCAGTTGATAATGTAATGGTTACTGCTTCTGCACTTGAAACAGTATGTAAAGTCATGATTTCCAATTTTCTGGCAAGTGGTGAACCCATCTGTTCAAATGTTCCTCCTGTTTCTCTGCAGTATCTCGTTTTTAATGGTGCCTGTAGCTATCACCACCTCAGTAGGTGCAATCTCCCATCTCAGTTCACAAAAGAAGGCCATATCCATCCATTTACTAATTGTGTTATTATCCAATACAATGCTGTGGGAGAGCCAGTGCCTCTCCTAGCAAACTACAGGTGCAAGACAGGATACACCCTGGACGGGATGTCAGTCTGTCACAGAACACCCACAGAGACAAACACACACACTTCTACCAGAAGCCAATTAACCTACCAGTACATGTTTTAACAATGGGAGAAAACTGGAGTGCACAGAGGAAACACATGCAAACACAGAGAAAACATACAAACTCCACAAATTCCAGGGAACTGAACCCAGGACCCCAATGCTGTGAGGCAGCAATGCTAACCACTGTGCCATCATGCTGACCCATGCCCTCTTTCTCTTCCTTTATTTCTATGATTTAAGTTTCTTTTCCACCTCACTATGAGGCCTCATTTCAGTCATTTCAGTATTTATAGTTTAATTTCTCTGCTCTGTCAATAGTCTGATGTCCTGTCTGCAGCTGTGTTTTCACTTATTATTGCAATATTTCCTGCTTGCTTTGCTGCTGTACTTTCTGTTCATTAGATACATTCAACTTACCATTCTGAATGTACTTCTTTTGCTAGCCCTTATGAGTTCTACCTCATTCAAGGTAACTGGTAATGGCCCTGGTGAGTACAAATGTCTGTGGTGTTCTCCTGAGATTCCTACTGTAAGTAGGCACAAACTGACAGCAACTGTTTCACAGAGTGTCCTTGCAGTAGCTGCAGGATGTCCAACTGTACTGCCTCAACCTGAGAGCCCATGATAATTACTGTATCTACTAAACTGACATACTCTACTAACTGTCACCAGAACAGTCCTTTGCACATGAGCAGTTTGTGATACTCCCGTTATTGTTACACATGAAAAGTGAATGGAACTTTAATTCAAAAGTATGGAAGGGAGGGATGATTATATACAAGAGTAAATGCTTTAAGATTAATTGAAGAAAATGTAAGTGATTTGTTGCTGCAATATTTATTGTGATCTCATGCTGCAGTACCTAGAAACTGCACTGTAACAGTTATATGTAGTTGAATGATGCATGAAAAGGGATTGTACTCAAGAAAAAATTTTCATGAGTTGTTTCTGTAGTGATTTGAAAAAGCTGTATTCAGAAGACTATAAGCAAGTGTGAAACATTGTTTTTATTGTTTTAACATTGCAAAGAGCTTACAGGCAGAAATGACTTTTGTTACCCCTGAGGCCATATACTGTACAAATCTTCCTTGTCCTTACTTTATCTACTTTTGTTTTTCTATAGAAATGTATACTGTATTTGTGCCATTTTCATAAAAAAGTGTCTGTTTCAAATATATAATGATTTAGCATCATATCTGTGGTTAGTAACGATAGAATTTCTGATTCAACCTTAACATCAATCAAGAAGTCAAAGTAAAAAAAATATATTTTTGCACTTAGTATTTCATGTAACCAAAGATGTTTTTACAATAACACAAAAGAAGTGAGAACCAACCAAACAACCAGCAAGAGAATGAGGCAGAATACCATTAGCCCTCGAAAGGTTCCTTTTTCTATCAGACTAGAAACTGAATGGCTGACTGCAAAGGCTTTCTAGCCTGACTTCTAACAGGCAATGGGGTCTCTAAACCTGCCTGTGGTCTCTTACTTGACTTGGAGCGTGTGAAAGTGTCTCTGGTCAGATGTTTCAACCCATTTCATATCACAGCAGACTTCCCACAGTTGGTCACCTGAAACTGAAAACAATTTCAAGGCTGCAACTTGTCCCCTTGTCTGTGTTCAGTCAGGATGGTACAGTGTTTACTAATCCTCATATTTTAATTTGATCTATTATATCTCTTATACTGTATGTACTCTTGTCTTGGTATTACCCAGTTCTCAATTCAATTAGAAAGGAAAATACCAAAAAGGACAGAATTTTCCCAAATTTATTTTTTCTATTAAATATTTTGTTACTTATTTTGATTTTTGATTTGATTTTTTTACCTGTCACCATAAGAGTCACAGGCAAATATGTATATTTTTCAGTTTGTTTGTATAGTGTCTTATAAAACAATTGAGAACTAAATTAAATTACATACTGTACACAAGATTGATTTCATGAGCCACAAAATTAGTTTGGGAAACCTCTATGAAACCAATAGTGATAAGTTTTGTAAGATTTGTAGAGTCCTGTGTCAGAGATTTGTCAGAAGTGTTAACATTATGCTTTACCTGATAAGCACTCATATGAAATATACAGTACCCATATAGCGAGTTTAATTGTCAAATACCCTCTCCATCAATAAACTTCAAATGGTCAAAAACTTAGCAGTTCATCTTCTAAAGCATTCAAAGAACTTTGACCACATTACCCCAGTTCTGACACATCTTCACTGGCTTCGCATCAGTCAACATATTCATTTCATTATTTTTTTTTAATTTAAAATTCCACACAATGCATAGAATCTTTTATTAGTCCCTATGTACAAAGCAAGGCTTTATGCTCTTTTAAGGCACACCTTTCAGTAGCACCGTCTTATACTGTAGGTGCAGTACAAACATATTTGGGTGTGCGCTTTCAGCTGCCTTGCTCCACAACTCTGAAACTCAGTCATTTCAGTAATGTTAAAACTTATGTTCAAGGTTTTTAAATTTAGACTAATGACTTACCCGTTCAGTGAGGATTTTAATTAGATTTTTATCTTTATATTTATTTCTGTTCAATCTCTGTTTTGCTTTGTTTTTTTACACATTTTTGTTTGTTTTGTTTTTACTCTGTAAAGTGCCTCAGTGATGTACATGGGAACTGCAATAAACCCTTTAACATTACTGAAACCTTTAGTCTAAAGGCAAAGGGATATATGTGGCTTAAGTCCAACAAAGTACTTCACCTAGTAAACAAAATCCCAAATTTCAAACTTTGAACTAGGATGCTTGTCAGAATTGAGGGGAAATGGAGGATGATGCACCGTATAGGTGAATCCATGAAGAAAAACTACATGAATTGCCAAAGAAGCTAAAACTGGGTTGAAAATTCATATTTCAGAAAGAAAATGACCTGAAGCACAATATCAAAAACACAATGAAGTGGTCTGACAAGAAGACCTCGAGTGGCCCAAAGTCCTGACTTGAATCCAATAGAAAATGTATGGCGAGGTTTGATAATTGAAGTGAATCTGCAATGAATTTATACTGGAACAGTTTTGTCAGGAAAAACAGACACAATTATACCTTCCCACTGTGCAAAGCTGGTAGAGACCTATCCAGAAATACTGACAGCAGTAATTGCTTCCAAAGGTGCTTCCAACTTGTATTGACTTAGGGGCCTGAGTACTTACACAATCAGTAAATTTCATTTTGTATAACTTGTTTCAAGGCTTTGCTGATGTTAAAATTTGTTTATATGCAATAATGTTCAGTTTGATCAATACAGTTTAATAATTATATTTACATTATTTGTAATATGGGATATTAATGGGAGGTCTGTGTTCCTGATTTAATTAGAAATCTGCATTATAAATTAAATCTGAATTTAACATTCAGTAGCATACTTTAAACAATGTCCTTTGTGTGAGTTATTTCAAATTGATATGTTTAAATGGTTTTAGGTGGTAGTTGTATAATGACACTAGTGGAAATAACCCAGCTACATCTCTGGGTGTCTTCATGAAAAATAGAACATCTGACAAATTGATGTACTGAAGCAACAATTTGAGTGTTGCCTCAGTCAGATTCAGAAGCAGAAGATGACAGGTTCTGTTTTTCTTAAGTGCAAATTAACACACTTGTATTATGAATTCAAGGACCAAAAGCAGATATAGAATAATTACAGCACTGGTTATTATACCTACGAAATGGTGCTCTTCATTCTTGCAACAGCTGTTTGCACTTTAAAAACAAATGCTGCCTAGCTCCAACAGTGCCTTAGAGAATCATGGTTATGTCCATGCATTCACCTCTATATATTTGGTATTACAGTATTAGCTATATTTGGTATTAGATCACTAAGGCTGGAAGAAGTCCAAAGCATAGTAAAAAGATGTATTATGTAGTTATGCCACCAAATTGACTGTAATCAACAACGGTGATCATTTGATTTATCTCATTTTACAAATGAGAAATTCGGCACAACACAATGTTAAAAACATTCAGTTACCTCCACCATTGGAACCATACACATTCAATTTGTGACAAAAAGCAATTTATGATCATATTGTTTCAAGCTTCCTTTTAAATTTTTCAAAAAACAAATACCTAGAGAGAGTTTTTGTTTTCAATGATTAAAGAAAAAAGTAATACATTCAGATTTAATTTTGAAGACATGCTAGTATGTCTTATGCTGCAAAAAATGTGAATTACAATAATGCATTTATGAATCTCCTTTATAAACTTTCTTAACAATTGTAAGATTAAACAAAAATAAAAAAAACAAATGGGACAAGACTTCAAATCAAAATAAATGGGGACTTTTTCCTGCTCAATTTATTTCTATCACTTTTTACTATTCATGTTTTTTTTCCATTTGCATTTGCAATTATGATGATGCTCCAAGCACTGAGAGAATTTTAATCTTAGCCATCCTGAATTATAATGCAAATTGTTGCTTAAAGATAATGAAAAATATCACCTCTGCTTATTAAGATAAATTTACAGCTTGCATATATTTCTAAGATTGTGTATTTCATAACAACTTTGGATGATGATTTACTATTTCAGAAATAAATTACTGTCAATGGACAGTTTTAATTGAAGTGCTTTTCAACTTTCAGCATTTACATTTTGTAATAGTGTCTAACCCCTATACAATATATAAAATATAGGAAATTAAAAAAAAAAAGATTTGTTTCATGAGACATTTTAAAAAGATTTTTGGTGTCAATACCCTGTCCTGTGTTTGGGTTACATTTTTTATCAATACTTAATATGGTATTACATATTGGCTCACAGCAGTTACTGTTGAACAGCACTGCAAGAATGTGGGTATCTTGAAAAACTCCTCAATCATCAATCCATTGAGCCGTTCATTTTTTGACAATATAAAATCTTAGCATGTGCCTGACAGTAGAGTTAGAGCAGACAGTATGAGTGAATTGCACTTCACTGACAGTGTTAAGTACCAGCAGACACCTGTGAAGTTAGACAATTTGCAGTTTCACCAGGAGGCAGGAGAGAGCCCTGAATCTGGTTGACTATTCCCAGAGTCAGTGAGTTCTTTAACATTATGACAGTAATAGTCCAAGGACCAGATGGAATGTTCTTTAAAGCTTTATGCTGAGTAGAAAGTAGAGACAGAGAACAAAATAGACCAAAAGGAAGTATAAAAATTCCTTAAAAAATGATTCTCTATTTTTATACATTATAGATGAGTTACATGTTTCATCGTGTATTTGCTCCAGACTTCATGAATGACTGCAAAAGTTTAAAGGTTTAATCCTAATCACTGACAATGCACAGCACCCTCCAATATAGTTGATGGTATCATCTAAACTGGATGTTTCACTATGAACTCAGTCATTTCTTAGGAAAAAAATACTGATAAGTACAGCTATTACATATTTCTTTTTAATAAAGTCAATTTAACACAGCCATTTTGCATCAATAAACCAAATGTATCATGTTGAAGAGGGTGGCACAGTGGTTGTATTTACAGTACATCTTTCATGCTGCGTATTTTCTCATGCTACCACTTACTGTAGGTTACTCCCCTGCATTTTTTCCATACCTCATGCTGTATTACTCAGAAGACTGAACACGAACTTTCTCATACTTCTTAAGCACTCCACTTAGAAACCTAAGGACCTGCCTCTATATCTGAAACACCATCTCTTTAAGTTCAGTACAGCAGGAGCTTGGTATATTCTTCCACTACCTCTTGTCAAGCTGGATGAAGGAAATGCTACCTCTGTTCCTGTGATGCTCTCTGGTTTGGTCTGGCTCTATGGTTTTCTTCCCCAGAAACAGATTATACACAGCTACCAAAAATTTGTTTGTGTATTTTTTTAAAAAAGTAAAAAAAAAAACTTAACGTTTAAGTTTAACATGTAACTTAAGTTACACAAAGACTCTAAGCTGATCGCGCGGAAGAAAAATCACCTGTTTTTCATGCATTAAAAAATGTTTTTAACTATCTAAAGTCATGTAATGACTAATTTAGGCAGGCATATGTTATTCTTATTTTTTATTTTCGTGAAATTTGAAAGAATCAGTTGCCCATCGTGCCATACAACATTATGTTACATTTTTATGTTTTTGAGAGATTTCTGAACATTTCAAATGATGTATAAAAATGTAGCCTAATGCCTTCTCACATGATGAGCTTGCTTACACATGGGACCCGCTTTATCCAAACAAAGGTTTCTAAAAATGCAGCCAGGTACTAGATATTGTTTAAATAAAAGCTGTGAACATTTTCAATAATTGCAATCTTTAAAATGCCTGTGGTTTGAAGGCTCTGTGTCATTTGTTGGCAGAGTTAAAGCATCCTGTCTCAAAAATAGGAGTTTAAGAAAACAAAGTGAAAACAGTGACAAATGACCCTGAACAAAATAAAGTGTGAAATTGTTAATAAGTATTCTTAATTTAATATTGTTAATAGTGATCAGATATGTTATTATGGTTCGGTTTCACTGCCATTTTTAATATTGCTTTTTTTTATTCTCGATTATAATTGTAACATATTGTAACGAAATGGTCAAAATACATGTTGTACAAGCCGGGTGCAACGCAGTGCTGTCACCACTCTCCCCCGCGCATAACAAGGATGTTGGCCACCCAGGGTAGAGAAGGTTTTCTTTAGCTCAGCTGGCAACACCCCTGTTGAATGATGCCGAAGACCCGGGTTCGAGCCCATGTGGTTTAGGACAAACTGGGGTGGGAGCGGCGAGGGCACATACCCACTATTTTGTTTTCAGACTTGTTGTAAAGGCTTGTCTTGAATTGCCCCATTGGGATGCAATATTTTTTAATTGAACTGTTTTTTTCTCCCTTTGGTGCAAGTATTTATATGTGTTCATTCCTATTTTCAATTTATTTATTGAACACATTGTGATATATAAAAATAAAATGTCAATATAATATAATATACATAATATTTACTACTTTCTTTTTAAAAAATAACCTTTTTGTTGCAAGAGAAACACGTGCCTAGAGTAGGAATTGAACTCTGGCCACCAAGTTCAAAGATATGCACCTAATCCACTCTCCCAAGCAGTCATTCTGAAAGAGTGCTGAAACATGATCATGAGCGAATGAGTGAAAGAAGTCAATGTGGATGTTTACAAAGAAAGTGGAATACGGTAATACTTTGAGCTATAAAAATATATTACATTTAGATCCGTAAATTAATATCGTTATTAATTTCTTGAGATATGTGATTCGTATTATATGCCCTATTAAGGGGATAGTAAACAGTATATGGTTTTTTACTGCGATAACGAGCACAAGTATTCATAGAAAAGATTAAAACATTACAGCTTTTTATAAAATATATAAACTTAATATAGAAAGAGCACATCAAAACTTTCCCAAAATAGCCACAGTATGTGACCGAGTGAAGGACTTTGGTGCATAAAATGTTTATAAAGATAGTGGGATGCTGTTGTGTATTTTTTATTTAAAATACCACTACCAGCCATATACAGTTTGTATAATATATTTACATTCCTAAATTAATATAGTTTATGATGTTCAGAGATGTTACGCTCCTGTTAGTTTTATGCTCAGCTACCAAACTTTCCCTTTAGTTGTAAATTGCAATACTCATATATCATATTAAGTGGATTTCAACATGCACAGCAGAGAGATTTAAAGAAGCAATCCTTTCACTAACAACTAATACGTGGTGCACAACTGCCACCACGTATCGTGGTAGGCTATAGGTGTTTTCCTTCCATACAGGGTTTCACCGTGCATTTTGCATGGCTGCATCTATATATTTAGAGTTGACCTTCTAATCTTTCCTAAAAATCATACAAATATGTGAAACAACAGTATGCTTGTTCAGCCTATCTGGCAGATTCTTTGTAAAAGTAACAGGTGTCTATATAGCATGTCCTTCACACAAGGAAATCCTTCATACAAAGCAAATTTTATACATGGAGACAGTCCTACGAACTGAGAGAATCTTAAACCTATACACAAAACTCCTGAAAGTGTCATATACAAACAATTTATCTTGCCCTAATTTAAAGGAGGACTTAGTGAACTGAACTAAAGCTTTTAAGAAAGAGTGTGAATAGGGTGTGGTCTACATTTATAAGTTAATAAAGAGAGACTAATGACTTAATGTCCTTTAGAAGGACTGAAAGAAGGTATTTCAAAACTGATAAAATAACTGTCTGCCTGCCATGAAAATCCACTAGACATATTGCATTAAGATGTTACTTGACTGCCTGAAGATGTCTCTCATGGCTGTAGTTTGGTGTAGGTTGGGATGGATAAAGGGTTAGGTATAGTTTTGTTTGCTGTAGCTATAGCAGAGTAGTTGAGGAGTGGTGATTGTCACCCTCCTAAAACTTATTCATTTTTGAAAAGCCTGTTTGTTTTGCTAATATCTTTAAACGTAAAGCCAAATATGATACTAAAGCTGTGTTTTATGTGTGATGATATCCTATGCCGTGCTAAGCAGGTACTTTCCACAGATCATATAGAAGACCAGCAATATTATAGTATTATTACCAGGTATTATTATTAGCAATTATTCAGATTAATGCATCTATTATAAGAAAGCATTTTATTCTCGGTAAGGGATATGGTAACCCAGAGCACAAGGTGGTAATAAAGCTTGAAAGGAACGTCTGTCCACTCTAGGGTTTGTGTGCACACAGAGGAAAGAAAATATAGGTGCCAATTAACCTAGCCAGCAAGAAATACAAGCACCTGGCAAACACCTTCTTGAGTACAGGTAGAACACGCAGACCCCATGCAGATGACACTTGATATTCAAAGCACTGTGAGGCAGCAGCACAAGCCATGGTTTGACTCATTATCTTCACTTATTTCCTTAACAGCCTATTGAAGTTCATCAGTGGCATAGTTTGATTTATGCATAATGGCTTGTGCATTTGGGGTTTGTAAGCTTGATTGGCCATGCATAGCATATGTGCTACAGCATCATGCTTACTCTTTGCTTTTTTATATCAGGCACATTTATATTGCAATAGGTGTATTAGTCACTCTTATTTGCTCTTAATTCTTTCATCCCCCCACTCACCCTCCTACCCTTTCATACATTAATAATAACCACATTGTGTGCAAATCTTTTTTTTAACAAGAGGTTATGACTGTAGTGGAGGGTAAAAATCTAAACCCTCCATTGTAAGAATTTCTCATGCATTTACAGAATCATTTCCCTGTGTCTGAGAGTATGGAATCATTTTAAAACTGTTTTTTTATTAGTTTCTGTGACTCTATGGGAAATTATTTCTCATCAGAATGTTCTCATCATAAGTAAAGAGATCTATTTCCCATATTAATCGTCATTACATCCTATTGTCTTACCTTAATTCTATTGTGTTATCTTGTTCTCTATTAATCAGTAGTATTAAGAGCAACTGCTATTTGCATATAAACCCTGATTAACATGAGAATATTAAGTATTGCACATTAACATTATTTAGAACATGGTAAAATTCAGAAACTGTCTTTTATATAAACAGAATTATGGTGAAATGTTGAAATTTAAATGCTCATAAGACAAGCTGTATTAAAACTGGTAAAATTATACCTAAATATACAAACAGGAACCTGAAATTCTCTGATAAGACAGACACAAAATTATTATGGTCTGTATAATGAGTCTTGGAGATATTCAGGTCATGCTTTTTTGTCATATACACATATTTTTTTTTTGCAATCTAAATTTAGAGCTCAGCCATACACACTGAATATTCTCAGAATTTGTTTATGATTTAAATTTATTTTTGAAAATGACATGGAATCTTTCAAAACATGAAATATTTAAATATACAGTACATCTAATCTTACTAGAACTATTCATTGATTAAATCGGTTTAACAGTTTAAACAAAAAATTTAGTTTTCTTGGTAGTTTTTGATTCCTACAAAAATGAAAAAAAAAAATATTGTTTAAGAATAACTATATAATTAAAATCACAATTTAGCAAATGATACTAAAAGTAAAGTGTAAACTTCAATCATATTTTAAATGCAAAACAAGCATTCAACTTAAAGTTTCAAAATTGTTTATTCACTTGGTAATTTTTGTGACCGTATTTTTTGTTCTAGTATAATGTACTTTGAAATAATGACATTATTGAAATGTCTATAAAACATGTTGAGATTATTTAGCTGTTTGTTTCTGTATTTTCCTGAACAGATTCAAACTATTCTGAGATCACAGTCTATCTAAAAGACTCAGCAATTTATAAATCAGGCAATTCAAACTGTTTTCATGGGTGAAGTGATTTAATAAGCATTAATGAGTTTTAAAAATATAAGGACAAAAAGAATTGTAAGCAATGTTGTAAATCCAAAATAAAGATCTATATAACATATCCTCTATCTGTAGCAGGAATGTTCCACACCTAAAATATTGTAGAAAACAGCACAGTAGTCTTAAAGTAACAATACTTCAATACAGCCTAAAAACTGCAAGCTTAGGCCTGTAATCTAGACATCACTGTATCTAATGTGGGATGTGTCAATAGCTGACTGAAGAGGGTTCTCCATGTATCAGCGCATTATTCTGGTGCTGAGTTGAGCCTGAGTCTTTAGTCAAATTAGAAATATACATATCAAGGAACATGTTAAAATAAAATATTAAATGTCAGTTATAGAGCATATATTAGATTTATTCCATGCTGAAAATAGAAGAGAGAAAATACAACGTTTCAGCTGTGAAGCCCTCTTCAGGTGTGAGCTCTCATACCCGAAGAAGGCTTCACAACCGAAATGTTGTTATCTCTATTCTCTTCAGCATGGAATAAACCTACTGTATTACTTGTTCAATTTGTAGACTGCGCATGCTGACACAGCTGCCCACCTGAACAGTTATAGAACATATCTTACTATGGGATAGGCAATGTTTAGACTAATTGTGTATTAGATTGTTTTGTTTTTAGATAAACTTAAATAATTAGTTTTATTAAAATAATTAAATTTAAAATAATACAGTTATTTATGAAATATGAATATCACCAGTTGAATAATAAGGAATGCAAATAATCAGAAATTAATGTAACAACTGTAGATTTTTATAACAGGTGTTTGTATAATCCATCCAATCATTTCTCAAAACAAAACATCTAAAGCAAATCTTTTAGGTCAAGTATGTTAAACTTTAATGACGGCACCAATGAATAATTAATATCCTCTTTCTCTTTCCCTGACATTTTTAACAGTAAGATCCCTAAGTCTTTTGGCACTCAAAACAAACAACATATGGTTTCTATTTCACAATTATGTGGCTCCAATATCTTTATCCTGTACAGAGAACATAATTCATTTTCAATTTTACAGTATTTTTGTGTAGGCAATTATTCTGTTTTGGTTTTCTATACATTACTTTAGATCTACATATCTTTTCCTGGGTTTAATGTCCCTTCAAAGTTGTAATATTTTAGGAAGCTTAACATATTCAGTGATAGAATTCAGTGACTTCTTTAATTACATCTACGAATGAGCTAGCTAGCTAAGTAAAATCATTCATTTTTACAGACATTTTTTTCTGTATACCTCTATATGTTTTTAGTATGTTTTCTGTGTAAATTTATTTTGTAAAATTATTTCAGAAAAAAATACATTTCAAAATTCTAATCAGATGTCTTTCTTGTACAAATGTTAATGCTATACTCAAAAGTATTTTTTATCAACATATAACCACAGGGAGATTTGAGGTACATTAATTTCATGTTGCAGTATACTGCTTCACTGAAAAATTTACCTTGAGATTATTTTCAGTGACCTCACTGTATGTACTGTGTCATAAGTTTAGTGGGACAGCGGGATAAAAAAATAAGAATTAAAGTGAATATAACACACACAATTATAAAACATGCCAAGAATATACCCAAGAGGTTGGTATAGATTTAGGCCCAGCAATGCAAGTCATGCTTTTTCTTGACATATACTATAATTCCTAATATCGCATATTAATATACTGATGAAAAAAAGAAACGCAGCACCTCCTCCACACTCTGGCCCTCCAGTCTGTGGAACAGGATGAAGAGTGACACATCTATGAAGAGGACCTGATGCCACTGCTAACGAGTCCATCGCAGCCTCTGTCTGGCCCAAGCCAGTGACATCTAGGAGGTGTGAGCAGACGGCCTCTGACAGGTCGCCTTGCTAACGAGTCCATCGCAGCCTCTGTCTGGCCCAAGCCAGTGAGGACTAGGAGGTGTGAGCAGAGGGCCTCTGACAGGTCGCCTTGCTCTAAGGCCTGCAGCATGGAGCCTCACTGTCCTGTCACTGATGCAGGCATTGTGTCTGCCAGCAATTTCAACAGCAGTAGTGGTGGCAGATCTGAAACGATCTGTCACATGGACCACCCTGATGTATCGGTCCTGCTCTGTTGTGGTCACACGAGAGGGACTGGATCTTGGATGGTCATCTGTCCTGCTGGTCTGCTGAAACCTTCTCTGCAGTAGGGACTCAGTGGAGCGGCTTACTCCATAGTGTCTGGCAATGCTGGCACATGACATGCCTGCCTGCAGCATGCCAGTGGCCCTCTCCCTCGCTTCTGTGACATTCGAGGCATTATGGAATGCACAGAAAATTGACGAACTGTGGCTTTTTTCTTGCAGTGACCTAAACTTTGAAATAAGGCCTTTTTAAAGGTGACCTGATCAGGCATTGTTCCACCTGGACCTCTTTAGGTAAAAGTGCACCTAACTAGCTTTTGTGTGATTGGCACACTGCAATGCCTCACTACACAAGCTGTATTGCTGGTCAGAGGGCTTAAAACAAATTGACAACTTTTTCTGAAAGGACATAAGCTATAACTAAAGTATTCTTATTCCAGAAATGTTGCGTTTCTTTTTTCCATCAGTATATATAACCTATCCTATATACAGTATCAATATAGTTACAAAAAACGGAATTAAGAAAATAGACAATTATGAAAATACTGAAAATAGACAGAGTGGGATAATCTATAATTAAATTAAACAATCCTAACCTCAAATTGTAAAGATATGCCAAGAATATCACCGAGCTATTGGTATAATTAGAGACACTTGAGATCTTTGTACTCTGGCACATCTGTGGTGAAAGTATAATAATTCAGAGGCAAACTGGGATAAACAAACTTTTATTAACAATGATGATAACTAAACAACACATAACACAACATACAACACACAAGTTACCCTATTTACAAAAAAGGCATCTCAGTGACCTATAACCTGTCAACAGGAAAACCAAGACTGTTAACCCAGTATTCAAAAATCTTATATAATGGCTAAACAGGACCACAACAGAGATAAAATGGCATCCTAAATTACAACCCACAGCTAATACTCTTTTTTTTCTTTGTAATGTTTATTATATAATTTAAATACATATAGATATTATAATGATTATCTTTTACATACAGATTTTGATATTGTGACAGTATACAATGTTGAACATGTGTATACTGCATGTCACAAAGATAACACTGGATTTTATGTGCACTGCTGAAACACTGTACTTAAGCATAGCAAGTAGCTGTAACAGTCAAATTCTATATTTTTTTTTTACTTTTGAATATAAAACTAGGGGGGTACAATGGTGCAGTGGTCACCACTGGAGCCTTACAGGGTCAACGTTTTGGGCTCAATTCCAGATCTTGGGTCCTATCTAAATGGAGTTTGCATGTTCTCCCCATGATCTTGTGGGTTTCCTCTGGGTGCTCTGGTTTCCTCCCTCCATCTAAAAACATACTGGCAGATTACTTAGCTTTTGGGGAATCGGCTCTAGGTGTGAATGTGTGAGTCCCTGTGTTTGTGTGTCTGCCCTGCGATGGAATGGCGTCCCACACAGGGTGTATCCTGCCTTGGCCTGTTGCTTCCTGAGATAGGCTCCGGCTATGACAGTAAAACTGTAAATTGTAAGTTTTTTTTAAATGGACAGATGAATGTAAGCCTATTACATTTTCTGTCATTTATTAAACGGCTATGAAATCAAATAAGATATGTATTTTGAGAAATATTTTGTAATTGACATACTTTTATGCAGAAGCAGGTCAAGTAGGTAGCTGTGTCAGCATGCGTAGAGTGTAAAGGAACAAGTAAAGGTTTATTCCATGCTGAAAAGAGAAGAAAAGAAACAAAACGTTTAGTCAGTGTCAAAGAAGGCTCCACAGCCGAACCGCTGTGTTTCTTTTTTCTCTTTTCAGCATGGAATAAACCTTTGCTTGTTTCTTTGCATAATTTTATTCAGTTACTTTTCTAACTTGTTGAAATATAATAGTCTCCAGCACCGTTTACGTTAATGGAGCAATACAAACCCTAGTAATCTTGCCTTTCATTATGGTTGATATCTATGCCAGGGTTGTAAGCAATTGTGTGTCACCTGTGTAGAACAGACCCAGGGTTTTTAAAAGGTGAATGCCACTCAATATTTCTTATATAAATTAAGAATTGGCAATTATTTTTGTTACAAAGGAATGGATTATCCAGGTCATTAGACAAGAACATTAAAAAGGTTTTAAAAAAGAATATGCCATTCAGTCCCATCTAGACTGTTTTGTTAACAGCAGTTGTGTATTTTTCATCTAGGCTAGCACTAGTATAGTACAGTATAATCCCCACACCTGCCTGTGAAGTATTTATCTTTTAAAATGTCACAGGTACCAAAGTTCCTTACTGGAGGTTTAATGCTAAGTGGAGGAGAGGTGTGTCCCTGACTGACAGGACTACATACATAAAAGAACCTTTGAAGCCACAAAAGGTCACTGTATTTCTGAGTGCCCTAGCCACTTAATCCAAACCTACCCTCAATGGCATAGAGTCAATTGTGCACTGCTGCTTAGGGAATTCCATTTCAGTCAACTAGTGACACAAGCCAGGCTAAAACATGTGATCATACAGTATAACTCAACACTTAAATTAGCAACTTAACCGGTGAAACCACTGGAGACCAGACCCAGTATTTCTAGCCTTTTTAAATCAAGGGACGATTGCTATTCCAAATGTTATTCTCATCTCTACTGTACTTTTGGGGCACATTCCCTCCTCATCAGTTCATGAAAGTCTGTGCCATTGTCTGTTATTTTAATAAAATATGGATATAATGCACTACCGGAAGTAATGAGGGCAGTGCAGTGGCACAGTGGTTAGCATTGCTGACCAGAGTGCAGTTCTTACTATCCTGCACAGCTCATCCTTGCCCCTCCTGATGATATACATTTAAACAAGGTTGTAGGAGTCATTGCAAGAAGAGAAGCCAGAAGTGCTAGGAAAATAAGGAACACAAGACAGAAATGAATGTAAATTGACACAGATACCTACACAGAAGAAAGATAGAAAGGAAAGAGCAGCAAACTGAAAAAAAGGCAAAAGAGGTGGTAATTTAAAAAAAAAGGCAGCACAATGAAATTATAAAAAAGAATGAATGAATTCACATAGGAAAGAGCTTTGGCCTGAAAAGCCATTACCTTAATAATTGAAGAGTTATGCAATAATATTTTTGTAAAAACCCTGCATTGGCACTGTGGACACTTCTTGTGTACAAATTTTCTGTATTATTATATTTTCTTTGACACAGTGGCCTAGAAAGCTTTTATAACAGCTATGGCAGAACACAAAGCTACAGTAGACATTTATGTTTTTTAACCTAGATAAACTAACTTTGTGTATCTAATTTCCCCAGTGCATCAGAAACTGTATTTGTCACAGATGAAAATGAAGTCAGCTAAAATTTCCATGTAAAGTATAATTGAATCATGTTTTCTTTTGATGGATGACGTTTATCAAATCCAACATAAAAACAAAGTGAAAAAGACAATGGGATCTGATTATGTTTCTAAGGGAATAATTACCTGTCCATATTTTATCTGTCTCATATTCACCTAAGTTTAAAAATGACATTTACTCAAATATTCACAGTGACTTTCACAATTAAAACGTGTTTAAAAATGAAAGTTCATTTTAATACAGTATATTCTCTGCAATTATGAAATAAACTGAAAATTATCACTTGGAACTGCAACAGATATATGATGAAAATTAGATTTTTTTGTAATACTGTAGGTGCACTGACGGGACATAGATAAATTCATTATGCTGATTTGTCATTAAGGGGAATCCACTCTGAACGTCAAAGGCTAGTAGCATCGATGGCCGATATTGGAAGCAATACTAGCTATTCATCAGCAAAGCAGGGTTTGCACCGAGTTGAGATATTTATGAGTTGTGGTATTCTGTCCTATTCCTCAAGTATAGGTATTCTGTCCTATTCCTCAAGAGGTAAGTGCCTGTTCACGTAAGAGCCTTGGATGTTACACTTCATCCCAATTCAACTCCTCCCACAACATTTGATTGGGCTTAGGTCTAGCAAGTAAGGCATTAATGATATGACTGTTATATTCTCATCTCAAGAAAGCTACATGAGCAGCATAAGTTTGTGCATTCACCTGGTAGAATGTTGTGACATCAGGATTACTCCACAGGAAGGGGCAAAAAGTGAAGTCTCAGGACTTGCTCAATGTAGTGCTGTGCTGATCACTTGCAGTTGATTAAAATGTCCACCCATTTCATAATGTATCCTAAAACATCTACTTCAAAAACATGGTTGGGTAGCTTGTTCCTGACTTCTACAGTATATCCCTTTATACAACAATTTGTTTCCTATTCTTATAATAAATAATTTCTCTTAATTCACCTTCATATCTTTTGTGCCTTTATATAAACATATAAATGTGCATACATGCATATACATGTGCATAAATTAATGTATACATAATTATCAGATTAGATCACTTTATTAGCCATAAGATAATACAATTTCTTGCATTAGGATTTTTTTTCCGCACACCCCAGCTTGCTCTCCGTGAGACACACATACCCCACACAGACGGAGAGAGAGAAGCTTGGGGTCAGAGCGCAGGGCCAGCCATTCATATGGCACCCCTGGAGCAGCTTGGGGTAAGGCCCAACGGAGTAGGATTCCTCTGCCAGTCATGGGATTTTAACCAACAACCTTCCAGCCACAGGCGCAGTAACCATAGCCACAGTACCACCACCCACAGTACCACTGTGGACAGGTAAAGGGAATTGTGTTTTGATCATCTTAAATTACTATCCAACTATGTTGATGTGTAAAAAGTTTAGATATTTTACTTTAGACAGTTTGTTTTTCTCTTTTACTATTTACATGGCATGGTTGTATTTTTTTCATTCAATATTTCTTCCTTCTTTAATAAGACATGCATTGTATTACATATTAAAGCATTTACAGAAATATCAACTATTTTTCTTTAAATAAATGGTTAATATGATGATTTTCTTATAGTACAGAAAGTTGCCTTTAATCTTCATGGATGTGAGAAGAGGAACAAATGAAGTTAATGATGGTGAACACCTGACAATGAGTTTGTTTTGATTGGTAAAGGTGATGAATTAGCTCCTACAACGCTTCATATTGGATGCTCATATATTATTTTTCTTGAGTTGTTATGCTAAAGATTTAGAAGCTTCTGTTCAATCTAAAGGTTGCTAAATCACAACTTTGTCACTCAGACAAGCTTCATGAATAACAATAGTCATAATCACAGTTGTTATAATGGAAAACACTAGTGAAGGTTTTTAATAATGTTTTAAATGTTTGTAATATACATTGTAAATTTTAACTGTCTATCGATCTTGAAGAGCAATGCATATTACAAAATAGAGCTGTTATGTATCAGAAATGAATTGTTTTTAAATATGAATGTGAGTAGACAGCAATTAAATAATCACAGTAGTGCAAAACATGCTTCTTTATACAATAATGCTTAACATTACATATTAATATTTAATCTAACCCTCATATATTTATTTTGTTACAGATCAAACAGGGGGTTAAGAAATAATGAGGGATAATCAATAATTATATAAATATTTTTATTTCCCAAATTGTAAAGATAAGCCAAAAATATCTAGCTGTTGGTATAATTAGAGTTCTTTGTTCTCTGGCACAGATTTGGTGAAAGGGGATAAATAAATTAACAACTAAACAACACAACATATAAAATAAAACAGGCAAGTTGCTCTATTTATAAATAAGTTGTCTCATAAAATAGGGATTCTTTATAAAGGAAATCTGAATTTCTTCAAACAACAGAATGGCAAGTTTCCTTAACAAGGTTCAAATACTTAACTTGAATCTGGACTTTTGATTTGAAATAAGGTCCTCTCACCTGGCACTCTTCTTTCTCTCTCTCTCCTTCTGTCTGTGTCCTTATTCTGTCCCCTTCTCACTCTTCCTCTTCTTCCCGTCTTTGTATCCTGTGTACCTACATGATTTACCAAAAACTTAATTAACTAAGGTAAACCAGTTAATTCACTTTGATCAATGGGTCTCAGACATCCATATAGCTCAGCAAACAACTCAGTTCGTACTTCTTGCTTTGAAGCTGAGAACTGCAAATACCCACTGCCAGGACTATTGTCTCTAGATCTTGAAACATCTTAAATAGCCACTTCTGTAGCTGTAACAAGATTAAATAGAACATTTTCATTAACACATGGTGTAAATCCTTTCATAACGTTCTCAAAGAAAATGAAATCACCAACACTGCCTTCCATCAATTTTTTATCTACTTTTTATTTTTTTCTTTCCTTTTTATTTTTTTTGTCCCTGTCACCTTCGGTTTTTACTATCTTTTTTAGGCAACGTACAAACAGACTTCCACTGTGACTGCTGCTCGGACTACTCACCGATTTGTTCAACTAACAACCACCTGCTACCGCTATCCTTGATTCAGGATTTCCTTCCCGGTTTGTGTCACATTGTCGTGATTTCCATGAAAATGTTCCTAAAGTACTCCTCACTGCAACTATGGCAAATGAAATTGAATTATTTCCTGGAAAAAAAAACAGTATGATTAATGTCATAATATTGGGATCCTGCTACCAATGCATTACATTCACCACAGCACAGGATGCTATTTTTTATTTATTACTATTAAACATGGTACAACTTGAAGACATTACATACATACTTAGAATCCAAGATATTAGATTATAGGTATTTATTATAAAAAGATTGACATTCAGAAATATAAAAACTTTTTTACATCGCAGTATGCAATTATTTTTTTGTGTAAAAGACAGTATCTTCATAATAAGAAACAAGAAACCAGAAATACTTCAAGCAGTTTTAGAGTCTTCAAGTAATTACTGTAGTAAAGCAAAGAAACAGGAAGATATTTATAGATTATATTTTAGTAGCACAGAAATTATAAATTTTAAATATTTCTCTTCACTCATACTCATACTAAATATTATTAAATAATAGTATTAAAGAGGCAGAACTGTTTCATGTGGTAGAATCACTTAACATAAACATAACATAAAACATTGAGCCAGATGATATTCTGCAATCACACTTAAGAAAACAAGCAATTTCATTTACATGTTATTAACAAAACTCTTCCAGAACTCAAAGCAGGGGTAATACCCACTGACTGGAAAATTGCTATTGTAGTGCCCATCCATAAAGTGTAAACCTGAGCCAAGTCATTACAGACAGTTAAGTCTTACGTGTATTACATGGAAGGTTATGGAAACAATAATTCGATCTTAATTAGAGAGTCATTTATAAAGAAATAAGGATAGTCATGTGGGTTTAGAAAAAGTAGGTCTTGCTGAACTGTTATAGTTCTTTGAACAATCAATATCTGTAATGGATAAGAATGGAACATATGATATTGCATACTTAGATTTGATATCTCACGTGATATTATTAAGTGTCAAATTTAAAACTGTAGGCATTCAAGTTAAGAGTTAAGAATTAGTAGTGCAGATTGTGCAGATAAAGGTTAAATGCTAAAATTATGATGATGCAGTTATTGGTAATTAGTAAGTAATGTAGTTCTCATTACTAGGTTAAAGTGTGGAGAAGGAAAGGAGCTGTAAATCATCACATTAGACAAGGGTAATACCCGGGGAGTGGGGAATTGCTAATGTAGTATCCAATCATAAAAAGGGTGACGAAACAGAATAAAGTAATTCTAGAATAATAAGTATAACTTCTGTTACATATACAGTAAGGTAATGGAAACAGTAATAAGAAATACAAGATCACTTATATCGATATAATATAGGAAATAGTAAAAATAATTTTAGAAAAGGTAAGTTTTCTCTAACCAATTTGCTAAAGTTCTTTGAACAAGCTAAACAGTAATAGTTATACAGTAAAGGAACAAGTAATAGGTTTATTCCATGCTGAAAAGAGAAGAAAGAAAACACAATGTTTCGACTGTGGAGCCTTCTTCGGGTAGCTATTCAGTATATAGGGCAAATTATATATTGTTTTTTGATTTTCAGAAGGGTTTTGTTAATTGATATTTCTCATAAATGATTCATTCTCAGATTACAGGCATTCATATAAACTTACATTGGGCATTCATGAAAACACTACTGTTGGATTGAGATTTGGTTATTACACTGAAAACAGAGCTTACAAATAAGTGATGAATACTCCAACTGGGGTGATGTAATTATTGGGTTACCACAGGGATCTGTACTTGCAGCACTGCTCTTCTTAATTTATATCACTAGATTGTATCTAGGTTCACTGTAGAAACAAATGAATTCCAATAGATATAAATAAATTTCAATAGTGAGCAAACATCTGGCAGATGACATGTAATTTAAGGCGAAATACTTCATGCAGGTAGATAAAATGTAATCTACTGTATATATATACACAATGGAAAATACCGAGTTAGAAGAGGCTACATATGAAAATCACTTAAGTTAACACATAATTTTTATCTACATAAACAATCTAAATAAATCTTTATAAACAATAAACACAATGGTAGACATATTGTTAAAAGTGCAGAATAAAGGGATGTTAAAACTGTAAGATGTACTAATAAGGGCTCACGTACTGTAGAAAATGTTGTCCAGTTTTGGTTACCATGTTATATGAAATATTGTGCCTCTGGAATCTGTATAGAGAAGAAGAACCAGCGAATAATTAATTCTAAAGTTTACATTACATTTTGTCTGCTTATGTATAGATAATGTTTCCATACTTATTGGATGGCACTTAACTATTGTAATGCCACTAGGGGTTGTACAGTCAATGGACTGTATTTTCCTTTGCATGTAATTTTTTATTGTATCAAGATGGTCACAGAAAGAAATCGGCATACAAAATGGCAATGTGAGGTTACACCTGGAACAGGGCATGGGTGTACACTCTGTATTTCAGACAATATAAGTCTAGAGCCTAACCCTTGGAGACAGATCCTCCCCCGAATTTAAAAAGGCAGTAAACTGAGATAAGAAGCTCCCAAAATGTGATCAGCACATTATGTTGTAACTTTTGTTTAAATGTTTGAAGAAGATACTTAAAAGACTGCTAAAGATTTTGCAGTAAATACCCTGCCATCTACATTGGGGAAACGGGAAGGAGACTCGGAGACCGCGTCAGAGAACATTTTAGGGCTGTGAAGATTAAAGATTTCTCTAAGCCTATTGTTTCTCATTTCACCTCTGACACAGGTGATGTCATCTCAGTGACCAACAGCATTGGGAACTTTTGATATTCTGAACTAGACACTGCTGCTTTGTTCAGAGGTTACTGGCTTTGCTTTTAAAAAAAATACATCTGAATTCCTCTTCTTTGTGGTCTCCTGTTGTTCTGCAGATGAACTATTGGAACAATTTCTGCCATTTCACCTATTCTGACTTTCACTTCAAATATACAAATTTCATTTGTTTGTTCACATATGGTTAAACTTTTCAGTGTTAATTTTATTTAAAATATCTGTAGTATATTGACCAAATACATTTTTTTAACGTGCAAACAGTGATCAAATACTTAATTTCAATCTGTTGGAAATCAAGAAAGATTAACACAGAAAGGTGCCAATATGTCTTATGTTTTTTAATAATATTAATGTAGCGTTCTGCTGCCACTTGACCCCCCCCCCGCCCAGCCTGGAGCTTGGACTGTGCTGCTGCGCTTCCCATCTCTCTCTTTACCTCTCCTTGGTGAATACCACAGGTCTGTACCTAAAAGGGCAATAAACTCTCTGACTTGTGAAGCTGAAAACCTGCCACCTGCCTAATCTTTGTCATTGTCCTCTGTCCAACTGAGTTTAGGGCCAATTCACCACAATACCTTTGTGTCATTGCTATTTTGGACTAAGTCAACACACTGCTGCCAACTGGGGTATTCACACCTAGCAATTTCTAATGTGGCACAATCAACACTTTGCCAAAATCAGCTCATCAGCATGTTCAGTCTTTGATCTTATTTTAATATTATAATTTCCTCTGCTTCATAAATATGTATGCATTGTATTTTTTTTTATTGTTCTGAAAAATAAAAACATGATCACCATTAAATGCATGTTCAAAGTAACCTGCACATCAGCAAGAGTGACTTAGTGTAGATATGCTAAATTATTTAGTCATTTTTGCATATAGTAATAGTTAATGTTATGGCTAAGTGCCACCACAGAAATCCACATGTAGACCAACTGTTAGAAACCTGAATGATTGCATTGGTCAAGTACTGAAAAACCTTACTTGTTTCCCTCCCTGTGTATGTATCTAAATGTGACAGAATTCCAGTTGGACAATACACATCCTCAAGATGCTTGCATTAGAATAATTTTCTTGCAAGATGAGGATGCAATAGTCACAGATTAACAAATCTAGACCTGAGTTCAGATTGTATTCACTCTATAGATGTAAAAATGCATCGTAGAAAACAATAACTGCACCTTAATAAATGCACATATTCTCAACATTTCAAATCAAGGAGAAATAGACCCAATATCTCATCTAAACCTTCAAAAATGTCATGTGTACGTGATGCATATGCATATTTTTGTAAGTACCCAGTTCCCTGAAGTCTGACAAAATAGTAAGTCTGCTTTGTTAATAGGTATTTTACTAGCATTAATACAGGAAGGTGACTGCAATTATTTTTTTTTTCAGTTTAAGAAGACATCCTCATCATCAACTATAATAAAATTCAAGAAAGTGATCAAAATTAACAGAATTTCAAATATTACTTTAAATTCATATTTGAATTGAAGTGCAGTACAAAGACCTTGATAACCCCATGCCTTGAGACTTTTTGTGACACTTCATCAAAAACACCCAGATTCAGCTTTGTGGATACTTTTATGCTTAGGATGCTCCTAAAGAAGATGCCCTGTATAGAATAGTAACACTATCAAAGTTTTATTTTATTTTCCAGACAGTAACTTACTATTAATAATTTCCTTTAGACTACCCTGTTTGGTTGAGTGTGACAGAAGCATGTGAATAAGCTCATTCTTATTAGAATTCAACATGGTATTCTATTTATCTGGAGTGCAGGCTTTGAAAGCAGTTAACCAAGTGAAAATTCCAACTGTCTGCGGTATTTTCGTTTAAAACATGGGAAGCTGGGTCACAGACAAATGCTATAAAGGACAATAAATACTTTCACAGGATTTGTATTTTGTGATGGTGTGATCATCTTACTATTTCTGCAATAAAGTTAATAGTTGTTACAAGTTAGATGTTGCTGTGAGCACTGTAGAATATAAAGTGGTTAATTTTATGAAAAGGGTAAGATTACAAAGGTTGAAGATTTTTTTTAAATAATAGTGCTTAAAGATTTAAATTTCAATAATGTAAAGGAGTACATTTTTATTTGAGAATGACTTGTCAGGTGTACTTGAAAATATGGAGATATTAATTGAATAAATTAGCAAAAATTAATATTAAATTAATTAGAATAAATTGTTAATAAAACAGCTTTAAATTATAACTATACCTTATCACTGGTGGCATAGTCAGATTATATTAAATTTAAAGATTTGGAAGGGAGTGGGTAAGTTACTGTAAATAAAAATTAATCATTTAATCGTTGTATAATTATTTATATGACTGACAATTTGTGTGCTTCATATGCTTCATATTCCCCAACATTGACAATGTTTCACCACTTTAAACAGTTGGCATCTTAAACATTTTAATTATGTGTGAATAACTACGAGAAATGTTTCACAATGTATTGAATAAAATTAGGGCCTCACAAGGCGTACACCCATTTATGGATGAATTAATGGAACCCATGAAAAATAGTACCTTAACACATTATAATTCAGTTTTTTTTTATTTTCTTTAGTTTTCAAATTATTAACATATTTCAACAACTCAGCTTTCAGTTCCTTGATGTCGAAGCATCGAACGCCCCACATGTTGCATTTATCATATCATTTCGGTTTCGGTGCTAAAGGTAAAGCAGAACTTTTCCTCTTTCCTTCTTCGACATTAGAATTCTGTGTTGGTAATATAATGGATAGATGGGCAGATTTAGTAGTGATAAAATGCAATAATAAAGCTGGTAAAACACCACAGCACAACCAAACAATGCAAATTGCTACTGCATAATAGAGCTCCACCATTCAGTGGCTTCAGTACTTCAGTACTACTGGGAATAAAATGAATATTACAACAGAAAATGAATATTACTAGACAGATATTACTGAATCTTACTAGGATGAGTTTGGCAATTTTTCCAATAATTGAAAAATTTATTGTATTGGTTTAATACAGTAGATAGTTTCTAGAGCATTCCTGATTTTAAACAGTGAGATAACACAGCTTTTAATGTACAGTTATCAGTGTAAAGTTTTACCGTCTTTTGGATGAGATGTAAAACCGAGGTCCTGACTCTCTGTGGTCATTAAAAATCCCAGTGTGTTTATCGAAAAGAGTAGGGGTGTAACCCTGGCATCCTGGCCAAATTTCCCATGCCTCCTAATAATCCCCCTCTATGAATTGGCTACATTACTTTGTTCTCCTTCCCCCCCCCCCCCCCACTCTGACGGCAGGCAGAGCGATGCACCAGTTGGAGTATTCTCGGTCGCATTTAATGGCAATGTCAGCTCAAAGATTTGGTTCAAACCACCAAATGGAGACGGGCGTGCCGACAAGCGGACCCTGCTGATGTGGGATAAACGCTAGGATGAGAGAGAGATCAGTGTAAAGTTTTAATCAATAGATAAAATGCTTTTATTGTACAATGCAGAACAGTTGTAAAACCTAATTTAGGATACTGCATATAATTTTGATCACCAAATTACAAGAAAAGTATTGCTGCTCTGGAATTAGTCAAGGTAAGAGCAACCAAATATATTTTTGAAATCAAATGAATGTCATATACCCACAGGCTAAAATCTTCTTAGTCTTGAACATATTCATGATATTCCAATTATATGTTATTTATATACTCAATGCAATTATCCAGATTTTTCAAAATATCAACAGTTAATTTAATATACTTCAGAATCAACAGCAAAACAGATTACAAAAGTGGACGCTACATAGGAGTTCATTTAAAACTGACAAAAGGAAGCATTTTCTTAAGCTTTTGTCAAAGTAGAGGACTCGACACGAATTCTAGTCAGAGACAATGTCAAATATAACGACTGCAGTTGCTGAATCTCGCTGCTTTTTCTGTCCTAGAGGGTGTCAAATTATACGACTAGAAATTGCAGGGGGTGACTAATTACACGATTCCCTCACAGCTTTTCATCATGGTTCCAAATCATTGCGCTGCAAAAGTACCGCAATGTCGCCTCATTTTGGTAGTCAATCAACGTTGAGCACACCGGAATAAGATGAGGAGCACCACACGAAAGTAAATAACAAACACGAAAGGACAAACACTAAACATCGAACGGACATCTGTGCTGGCTCCAAAGTTCGACGAGCCTCTTCTCCATTTTCACAGTCCAAAACACTCGCTTTCCTTCTTTCCTTGCAGCCACATTGTATGCATAATACTTCCAGTTCAGCACTCATTGGCTGTTGACTGTCGCAGAAACAAGAGCCCACCCCTACAACTTGCGACTCGCTACGAGAAAATCGAACCAGTTAGCTGTGATTTTCTTACGATTATGTAAATGAAGGCTACGACTGAAGTCGTATAGTGTGACCCTAGCTTTAGTTTTAGTTTTCCAATTTATGGGTGTGAGTACAGAATAAGCTAACCTGTCATGTTGTTGAAGCCGATACCTTGACTTCCTAAAAGATACAGCTGAATGATATTCTTAAATGCATTAGCTGCTATAAAAGGAGCCTGATGAAGTGTCCCATCTTTTTATACAGTAACTTGTTTTATGTTCAATGTTCTCATGTTCCTATTTTTCTTATTCTGTTATACAGCAGTATTTCTTTCTATTTTTTGTTATTTACCAAGCTTGACATACAGCTGGATTATGTCACCTTATCATATGTGCACAAACAATGATGTTATTAAGGGTTTGTAAAAAGACATAGTCAGTCACGAATTATTATTAATCAAAACAACACAGAAAACAGGATCACTATACTTTCATAAACAGCATACTGTGTATAGAGATAATATTTGTGATGTTCAGTATACTTAATTTTAGTGGTACTGTATCATCTGCTTTCTTATTCATGTATGCCATTCTTCTTCTTCCTGCAACTAGGAGAATCCTTTTGTATTTTCTTATACTGTAATTGATTTGAGTTGATATCCACAATTTTAATTTTAATTCACAATTCATCAGAGCAGCATTTTGCTATTAAAATGCTATTTGTTTCACAATCTGTTTAATAAATAGCTTTCTTTTAAGACAGGACCTACTCTAATTTTCCCTGCTATTTACTGTATTTATTTCTTTATTTTTAAAGATTGTTGATTAGATTTATCTCTATACGTGTATACTGTCACCTTTGTAATCGAATGAAAAATCAAATTGTTTTGGGTATATCACCATGTGTATAGTAAAAATTGATTCAGACTTTTAGTTTTTTGGCACATATATTTAATAGAAAGTTAGGGTGGTTTTGAACTGTTTATTTTCATGGTGTGGGGTACCAACATTTATCAGACTTGTGTGACTGGTGGAACCAGACCCTTACTGAGAAGTTAAACCCTGCTCTTTATGACCTGTACTTTTCTCCATTCAGGCACAGAAATATGCCTGGCCTAATATTAAATAATAGCATATGATTTATTTTCAGACATAAACCTCATGGGTGTCAATCTGTTTATCATTCTATGGCTGGTTTGTTTCTGCTTTTGCACAAACATGATAAGTTAGTGGCATTACTTATGAATTCCATGTATATAAATAATGGTAATAAAGCTGTATGTGACTTTGTGGTGTGAGTGTTATGTTTCCAAGAACTTCTGTGGCATGCCAGGAAAGACTGAAATTACTGCTCACCTGCCACTAGAGGTTGCCAAATGCCTCCAGTCACTGTAAACAGACACACTGGGTAAGTATTACTTTATTAATTGCATATTCTGTGAAGGGCTCAGAAAGCACATTTTCACATGGATGTGATTAGACTATGCTGGGGAATAAACTGTTATGCAGTTCTCAGATCCCTGTGAGCCAAACACCTTGAACCATATGATAAATGCTGAGACCTGTGACTACCATTTTTGTGTTAATTCATGTTAAATATGATTTAATTTTAATAGATTTTTAAAAATAAATATCAGAATAAAACCATTGATTTTTTTCAGACAGATTAGAAATGAGACTGAAAGTAAAACATTTTTTTTAATTCCCAAAACAGAAAATTCATAAGACTCTGTTTTCTAAAAAGTTGCAAGTGTCAACCTCCCCCTACAAAAAAAAAACTGTAAATAATACTGGAAATGAAAATGACAATTCTATCCAAAGTATAAAACTACTCTTATGGTAGTTCTGTGAATTGAACAGTCTTCACAAATAGGGCCAAAAGAAATTGTTAGGGGATTTCAACAGAACCAACGGAACATTTGTCCCTGACCTTCTGTGAAGGGCGTTGTCAAAATAATGTCCAAGTATACCACAAAGGAAAGATAACATATTTTCCCCTGCAACCTCACCAACAGGAGTTGTATATTGCAGTTTGTTTCCCCAATAACCCATCCCATGTTTTTTATTGTTAATAAAGGAAGTAAAACAGGAGTAATAACTCAGTGTTTTTTTACTTTGTTAACTTGTTCAACAGCAACATTGTATTGTATGACTTTTATACTTAGCTCTACAGCAGTTACACTGTTTTTCATCCTACAATTTTTTCTTCTTGTTACTTCATTATTTAGAAAGAATCTGAATTATTTTTGTGATGTATAGCTAACTTTAGGCATGTATGAGGCTTTATATTAATATATATATTATATAATTAAAGCGTAAGGTTTCTGTTATTAATATGAAAACTCTCAGCAAAACATAAACTGGTGACTTTTAAACTCATTTAATAAAGTAAATGTGAAAAATTCTAGAGCAACAGATGTGGGAGGAAACCACAGCACAAACCAAAAACCCACACAAACATGGGGAGAAAATCCACACGATTTTCTCCCCCAGAGCCCAGGGCCTGAGCATTGCAAGACAGCAACACTAACCACTGCACCACCATGCCAACCCACTTTTTGAAATTAATACTTTGATGTGGTACCACAGGGCACTCTTTATTATCAGCTCCACCGTAAAACGTAGACACTGTCATTTGCATGCTGACGTTTATTATTTGGCAGCAAATTTATGAAAAAACTGTCACTATCTTATGGTGGTTTTACTAATGGGTCAAGAAAGCCGTCACAGTGTGGGCAATAGAGTACAGAGATACAACATACCTTTTTTATTTTATTTTATTGAGGTCCTATAAAAGGTCCTATACTGAGTATATAATGACAATTTTTTTGCTCATCTAATCACATCTGTCAATCATTAAAATGTTTTCATTAAAAGGTTCCTGCATTTTAATGTTTAAATTTCCTGTTCCTCATGTTGTCGGTCATGCCAAATTTGTACATAGAAAAAATATCCAAATAGAAAATTATTTCATATACTCAGATGTAAACTATTTAAATATTTACAGTGGGGTGCTCCAATCCCAACTGTTATTTTAGTAAGGTTGTAAAACACAAATAATTTATATGCAATCAATTAATAATGGGGTCAGTATATATATATATTATCCAAATATATTTATTGACATTAAAATAGTAGTATGCAATGTTATTTTAGCAAGATGTTATTCTTTAAAAACATACTGAAATTTAGAGATTGCGTTAGTTGAAAATACTTTTTTTTTCCATTTGCTCAGTTGGTACTCCAGGATGAATTCCAAAATTTACAGTAATACATTGATTATAAAAACAACATAATTAAAAATACAGATTACAATAAAAAAAACAGTGAGGCATTCATACACACAGAAAGAAAGCAGTGTCATTCATGTACGAATTATTTATAAGACTGATTAAGAAGGAATGGCATTGACCAGAGCATAATATCAAGTAATGGTAAAAGTTTAAAGCAATGCGAGAGAGATCACAGATGCTGTGGAAAGATCTAAGTCTTGAGGTGATACCAAAAGATGTTCAAGGATTGAGCAAAAGGACATGTTGGTGCAAAAGTGATGTGTAATACATTTAATTACACATAATACAAAAATATAAATCTAAAATAGTCAAAGTAAAGCCACTTGTGATTTATTTTTAAAAAGTCTCAAGTCAGTATTTTCTGTATATGTTGTGTTAGTAGAAATGATGAAGACAAACTAGATTGTCCGTCTTAGTCAGGAAATAAAAGCCTATACAATTGTGTGTCAGTCTCCATTTGATAAAACACATTGCAAAAGCATAAACACTTTTCCAGTTATGTCTCCCTTTGTTAAATTACAAATTATGTATACAGTATACTTTTTAAAGGAATGCTTTTCAACAGATCTTGAATGTTAAAATTGAACATTGTATGGGAGAATTAAGTTAAATATCAGGAAAAATGAAGAACAATTAAGAACTAAAATATTTTAATTACATTGAAATATTCAGTGAAGTATTCACCTCCTTTGCTATGGCAAAAGTAAATTGGTTCAAATCTGTAGAAGTGCATTTAAAACAGAATAAAATGCAAATCTGCTTCAAAGGGGTTGAGGGAGTATGGAACAATCTCTACTTTAACATACTGGGGACTGTATATGTTTGCAGGTTTTCTAGCGGTGTACCACTGTTAAGGTAAGAAATAAGGGGGAAAATATATTTTCACATCCTTATGTCCTTGTCTAGTCCTTATGTTTCAACCAAGTTGTGTTCCTCTATCAGTCCTACGTCAAAATACCATTTGTAGTTTCCCTCTGTTTAATATCCATCTCTTAAATATATATTTTTTTGTTTTGGAATACAAAACAAGCTGAAGCTAGATGAAAGTATTGCATTTATTAACTACTAACTTTTGTTCAAGGCAATAAAATGAATAGCCTCTTCTCATTTGTGTCCATTCTGATGCTCTTAAGAGAGGCCTGGGTGTTATTCTTATATCATTAAACTACTAACAGCCAAACAATACAGGTTAATTTTAAAGTAACAGATAACTGTTTTTTACTTGTTCTGCTTTAAGAGCACCTTACCAGCTTACCTCGCCCTTACTCAGATAACAAGCTTGACAATTGAGATTGAATGTATACAGTAGTTATAATATTATATGAATCATGCTTGTTATGATGGAAAGATTTTCAAAGCAGTGTCATAGCTTTCTCTCTAAACGTAGTTGTTTAACAAGTACTGATATCTTCTGCACAGATAAGTATGTTGTTCATTACACTGAAGGTACAAAATAATATCCATCATTAATGACCCAATTTTCATTCTAATAGGAAGTCCATGTATTCCATCTGCACAGGTTTTGAGATTATATTCAAACAAACTACTGTAATATAATAAGAAAACTCCTTTCCATTAACCTTCATCTCACTCTGAAAACCTATAATAGACATCCCTAGAGACAATTTTATATAATTAAATATTTCAAAGGGAAAATGTACAAATTATTTTCAGTACCAACAGTCCATTGAAAAAATATACCTTGAATGATATCTTGTGGCAAATAGTTAAATGCAGTTGCCTAAACATATTCCTTTGTCAATATGAGGCACGTTACTGTACAATATATGCACTGTCTGTAATTACAAAAAGTGTGAGGATACCAGGAAACTTACAAGAAACCACTGGGATGAACTTGGTTTTCTTAATTTTTTTAAACTATGTGCTTATCTGCTTGAAAACCTAGTTCATCTCTATGATTTCTAGTAATCTTACATCCTAGTATCTCTACTTCTAATGGAAGAAGTTATTTTGTTTTTTTTTGTTTTTATGTCAATAGAAACAAAACAATAGTTATTTTAATACATATTATTTATTTTGACACTTATGTTGTATTAGATTAATAACAATATTGTATTTTACTTAATGTTCTCTGGATATTGATGATATACACTGCATACATTAAAGACAGAACATATAATACACCCATTTCTGACATAAATATTCATTATTTCCACCAATACAATCTTATAATTTATGGCAAATGTTTTAGTTTAATGCAAGTCACATTACTTAATCTTATTATTGGTGTACTGTATTCTGCCAGAAACTATTTTGTCTAGTGTACTAATATGACATATTGTTATAACAGATTTCTCAATCCATTTGCCTCTACATTGACTGCTTTCAGTTAAGCTTTTACAACAATCTTAAGCTCTTCTTAAAACAGACAAACCTTCACATATATCCTTGTAAGTAAATTTTATATCAGGACAACACTTATAAGGATCTTCAAGATTTACATTTACAATAAATGGGAAAATGTGCCAAATAATTGCTTAGGTGTTAACTAAAGAAGAAGTTGACAGCATCGCATATGCAGTAGAACAACGAAGCAGCATAAACAAGACGAAACGAGAAGCATTCAAGATTAATAAATCTCCAGGGCTCCTAGAAGTACTGGTCTACAGAGATCTGCATGGAGTACTGTCACACAGAAGGACATGATGGAAGACCTAATACTCCACATTCAGTACGTTTTTAGAATAGTATAATCTTACCATGCCCAGAGGGGTTGGGCAGCCAGTTGACCCCTAGAGTTTTTTTTCGCTCCTTACTGAGGAGTTTTTGGTTCCTCTCCTCCATTGTCTTCTGGCTTTTTCTTTTTCTATTTCTGTTTTGGAATGTCATGTATTTTCACACAGGTTTGTTAAGTGCCTTTGGGCAACCTTGTTGTGAATATAAAATATAAAAATAAATTGAATTGAATTGAATTATGTTGATGTAATTAATAAACTTCCTCAGGGATCTGTATTAGGACCACTGCTCTTCCAAACTTACAGTATATCAATGATCCATATTCTGGTTTAGTTCACAAATAAACATAATTCCTTAATCCTTGTCAATGTCCTTTTACTATCCAAGTAACCTACCACAGACAGAGAATGACTCAGCATCACTTTAGTATGACATATCAGTGATAACACTGGCATAATATCCTCTTTGGTTCTTATATAGTTTATTTTCTATATGTGCAAATTACTCAGAAGATTTTGTCTCTTCTCTATCCTTAGCCTTATCTAAGTACTATAATTGCTAAGACCTATATACTGCATTTGAAACTGCTGAATACCCTCTGGAAGTAATTCTTCCAGTGCAAAATTTTCACAGATTTTACTCTAAAAACCTTGATATTTTTACAATCTAGACAGAGTGATTTCTGCCACTCACTGTCAGCAGTAATTCTGAAATCCAACCATTGACATACTCAAAATTCATTCTGGTCAGATTTCTAGTTGCAGCCAGACACCATAACTGCTTAACTAAATCAAGCAAAACCAAAGTGATAATAATTTAAATGGTGCAATTTCTCACCCACTCCTACCATCAACATAAAATTCTGATACTGAACTGATAAATACACCTCAGCAGTAGGAGAAGCCTTTCCATGAACATAGATTAGTTGTACTTCTGGACCATTTACAGCTAATTATTAATCTAATTATTTCTTACTAATGCCTGTGTACTGCTTGTGGCAATGAGCATGTACCATATCTTCTCATCTAACCAGACGTCACAGATTTTTAATCTTTTGCTGGTGCTATGTCTTTAGTTGCTTAACAAAGGTGTCATCGTTTAGAACATACACTGAGATGCTTTACATCCTACCTTTTCGCACAACTGTGTTATGGCTGTTACAGTGTCATAAAAACAATGAGTAGGAGCCAAAGTGTTTATTGAGCTGAAAGTCTTTTGAAAGACAATGATCAAGAGAATCTTCTGGTTTACACTAGTTAAATTAGTTTTTGGTAAATCATTTAAAGTCATCATCAGACCTGAAAAAAAAGGATAAAAGGTCAGAGACAGGAGAGAGCAGATAAACAGAAATAATAATAATGGCTTACTTATATAGTGCTTTTCTGGACACTCCACTCAAAGCACTTTACAGGTAATGGGGACTCCCCTCCACCACCACCAATGTGCAGCATCCACCTGGATGATGTGACGGCAGCCATAGTGCACCAGAACGCTCACCACACATCAACAATCAGTGGGGAGGAGAGCAGAGTAATGATTAACCTTAAAGACCAGATCCTAGCTAAGGTTTTGAACCATATTTAAGAAAGCCTGGTGCTGTTATTTTAGGAAACTCTGATTTCCGCTGTAAGGTGTAGCGGCGAGGCTTAATAATAAGAAAGAATTAAGTGTTCTGAGGCTTCCCAAATGAGGCCCCATTTCTCTGTTCATCTCTGTGGTGCAGCCACAGAGAAACTATTCATGCAAGCTGATAAGGTTTCCTAGGACAGCTCCCAAAGGGGGATGCACTTAGCTAAGCCTGGCTATCATGATCAATGGTCATCCATTGGCGCCTATCTGTCTAGGGAGTGCCAGATGGACATCTGGACTGCATTCCTAAGTGTCAGGAGTAAGTGACTCATATCTCACCTTGATCAACCAATCAGGGACTGGTAGGGCTGAGTAACCCACGTGGGACTCTGATGCCCATGGAACTTTCAGCCAATCAACAAGCTGAAGTTCCTCCAGGTAAAAACAGGCAACACAGAGATTCAGAGAGATTCTGGAGAGGATTCTGTGGACTGTTCTAAAGGGAATTCAAAGGAGAATTCCAGGGCAGGACGGCCCAGGAGCAGAAGGCTCCCAAGGGCAGGACATTCTCGCAGCGCGCCTCCTGACCATCCTGAGACTCAGCCCGGACAACCACGGAATGGCCAGTGTGTCCGAGTGCCAGAACTTTCCTTTGTTCTAAGAGTCTAGAGCGGAGGTTGCCAGAGAATAACCAGAGGATCCACCCGAGGTTAGCACCAGCAGCAGGCCTCGTGAACAGGTCAGAACTGTGGACAACTGAATCACTATTCAGAACTAGCTCTTCATCAGGAACGAACCGGTCCTCTTCCTGACTTGCTGGGACCCACAGTCATCTTTTCTCCTGTGCACAAACTTTGCTAGTTAAAGCCAACACTAACTAGCCGGTCAGTGAGCATCAGCAGCGCACCGTCGCAAGCCGCACAGCACAGCCTGGCACGGAGCCAGAGAGCGCGGATTGGACAGCAACAGCCTGCAACTGTTTCTTTGTGCCCGCAGGAGATCTGAATCCCCAGAGATTGGATGAGTATTCAACTTCACTGCATTACAGCTTGAGAATTCAATTGTTATCCCAACCAGTTGATATCAATTTAATTCCTAAGAGTTATGTACTTGTTTTGAGTATCTAATGTAGAAGTTATAACCAAGTTCATTTATGAAACGGTCTTAATGAATGATATACTGAACGTATGTCCTCTTGATATGTGTAACACTTCGTAACTGATTGAATATATACCTTTTGTATTCTGATAACCCTCTCGATAAGATCTGTTAGGTTTATATGCATATTCTATGTATTAATAAATGTATCCTCGTGTATCAGTACCTGTGTGTGCGCGTTGTTTGAGTTATGTCGCATGGTTGGATTCTAAAGCCATCAAAAGAATCAACTTTGTGATTTACTGCTACAATTAATAATTGTCTCAGTAAATGCCCAAACCCTACAGAACTGGTGCCTTCAGAGAGCCACTACATTTACATTTTGGCCGGCTATGATTACATATTTGGCGTCCCTGAACGGCTATGAAACATTACAAAGGGATACATAGATTTAAGATGTTCTCTCCAGGTTAGTGACTGTATTTTTAGAATAGTGCTACAGATTTCCATACACTTTGGAACATCCTGGTTTAAAACAATTTGGGGATTTTCTGGAATGGTTAGAATGCATTACTTGTATGTTGTACATTGTTTTGTGTGTTAGTTAATTCTGTTATTGTTAATAAATATTTGTTTATCTCTGTTGCTTGTTAATCTTTTGTAAGTGCTGTGTCAGAGGACAAAGATGTGCTAGAAGACAAGGCATTCATATTTTTTACATATCTTTGACAATTGAGGATTCTAATTATTTTAATAAATGCTTATCCCAACTTTTTTATTCCTATTTTCTTAATCCCCCCTTTCTAACAATTTATCCTTTTAAATGTTGTATTTGTTAAAGCTCCTCAGACATTGATTGAAACACATTATAAAATTCAAACTTAATGGATAAATAGAAGATTTTCTCACAAGACCACTGTTTGATTTGCTTTTTCTCATTGTTGCCAGAAAGGACTCTGTTATCTGTGCTGCCTTCACTATCATTTGCAGTTCCTGTTCATGAACGCAGATCCTGGCATCTGAATGAAGAATATGCAGAAATTGTTCCAAAACCATAACATCTAACACTGCCTTCATAATAAACTCCCCAGATGGAATCCATTTCTTGAGCAGTTCTTTCAATCTAACACATTGGCATTTCCCCCAAGTGAACTTTAGCTATTCTGAAGTATATCCAGTAAAGATATCTATTAATTTAAAATTTGGCCAAGATTGCAGTTTTCACTTTATCATAGCCATGAATCAAGTTAAGATCCATAGCTACATTAATTCACAGGGGAAACCAGAAAGCCATGCTTACTAACTGAATGGCCCATTGTGCTCTTGTCCATGCTACAGATGCAGCCATTCAAAGTGCGCGTCACAGACACGTACCGCAGGTGACGTCGCTCAGTATGACGCAAGATGACGCGTGGCACCGCAGTACGTGATTGGTTGACCGACAGGGGCACTCGTGGTCCGTTGGTCTGTCGTAGAAAGACTTACAGTAAAAACGTCTTTGCTGTGCCCGTTGTAGATATTGAATTTTACCACTGAAGGGAAATCTTAGTAGCTGAGCATAAAAAGAATAGGAGCATACTGTAACGCGTGTGAAGGCCATAAACGATATTAATTTTGGAACATAAACATACAGTATATACTGTAGCTGGTCTTGGTACTTTAAAGAAAAAAATACACACCAGTATTCCATTTCTCCCTAAACATTTTAAGCTTTGAAGTCTTTAACTAACATGATACCGGAGTCAACAAGCATACTTTTAGAATTTGATTAAAAGGGAATATAATATGGAATCGCGTATCTAAAGAATTTAATAACGGTATTCGTGTGCTGCGACAGGGCTGTGTAGGGCTTTTTCGCCTGCCTGTTCATGCGAGCTGTCTTCTAGCCGACTGGTCTAGGTGCGTGACTAGCAACTGGGAGGTTGTGTGATCGAATCCAGCTGGTGCCGGACTTTTCTTTTAACAAACATTTCTTCGAAAAAATAGAATAGCGATATTATGGACAATAAATTGACTTTTATATTTCAAAATATCGCAACATGAACGATATTTGCGATATTTTGAACATATCTTCCCTTCTGACAGCGGTTCCTCCTTCTATTGTGTGTGTGTGTGCAACAGAGTAAATTTTTATAGAGAAATGGAGGCTGGACAGTATGCGTTACAATATAAACATTTATATTGATTTAAATCGTGTTCTGATTTAAATCGCAAACGCGTGTTTAATTATGTGTTTTTTAATCATAATCAGGCTAATGCATTTCTACATTTTCTGTATGAACCAGCTTAGAGGTTCATACAGAAAGACAGCTTGTGTTTAAATTGAGTGTAAGGTAATTTATGCTTCTAAAGTCATGGTCAGCATTTATTATTGTACTGTGCTGTAAACTTTTTCTGTGCCTAGTCACATTATTTTATAGCGTTTTTATTGCGTTATTAAATCCGGTGGCGCTGTGTGTTAGAGTAGTTTCCTGACTCCCTTGTCACATGGTCTGTGATTGAATCCCATAGAACTATGACTTTATTTTTTAACAAACATTTCTTTGAAAAAATGAAACGTTTCCCTTGGTCAGAGATTAAATAAAACCTCACTCGCACCAAACAAATTTATATTTCTAAATATCACAAAATACGTTCATTGTCTTCCAATCGAGTCGAGTTGACATTGGAAGCCTGCCACACCCGGACTGTTAAACCAACGCATTAGCACGTCAAAGCCCATCGAGGGTATTGAGCCAGTATTGCCTTTAGTATTCCCCCCTCTCCCCTCAATTCAATTCAATTCAAGGTGTTTTATTTGCATGACAGATGGGTACAAGCAGTGTTGGGTATGTATATTGTAACGCTTACGGCAGACAGGCACTGTGTAAGAGCCGGCGCACCAGAGCAGCGCACCGAGGGAGCGTCTGCATTTCTAACTTAGTTTTTAAAATTAGTCAAGCAATATGAAGCATCTCCTTTTACTTAGTGCCTGAGCATAAAAAGAATAGGAGCATACTGCAACGCGTGTGAAGTCCATAAACGATATTAATTTTGGAACTTAAACATACAGTATATGGCTGGTCTCGGTACTTTAAAGAAAACATACACACCAGTATTCCATTTCTCCTAAACATTTTAAGCATCGAAGTCTTTAACTAACGCGATACCGGAGTCAACAAGCATACTTTTAGAATTTGATTAAAAGGGAATATAATATGGAATCGCGTATCTCAAGAAATTAATAACGATATAATTATATTCATGTTGCAAAAGAACTGCAACGGACATAAAAACTCCCTTGCTTTTAACAGAGCGTTCCATAATTTCTAACTACGAAAATGCCAGGTGAAAGGATTTGTAAACATATTTTGTTAAAGCAAGTCAGAACCCATTCAGAGCCTACATTACATTTTAGCGTTTCATTCTGAGCAGAAGACCCTCACACCTGAAGAAGGGGGAGGTGTTTTTCGCTGGAAATCTCGCCTGCTTCTACTTTACAACCGGAGTGCTGGCTGTGACGAATTAAACCGGTATTACAGGTTACAATCACAGACCATGTGACATGGGAGTCAGGAAACTAACACAGCGCCACCAGATTTGATAACGCTATGAAAACGCTATAAAATAATGTGACTAGGCACAGAACAAGTTTACAGCACAGTACAAAAATGCTGACCATGACTTTAGAAGCATAAATTGCCTTACACTCAATTTAAACACAAGCTGTCTTTAGCCCTCTAAGGTGGTTCATACAGAAATGTAGAGATCCAGGCTCAGAACACACAGCTTCATTAGCGAATACATATGGAGGATAACTAGAGAAGACGTTTTACAGAGGATGGATTTTTAGAAACATCCCATCAGTGACATCACTGAAGTCAACTCCTAGGTACTGTAACTGTCGTGTGGATAGTTTCACAAGAATCAGACAAAGGTTTAAGCATCGCTTGTTCTAGATAAAACTGCAAAAAAAAACAACAACCCATAATGTACTTCTTTGCGGCTCTGTTTGCCCAAATCATATATTCACAACGTGAAATCTAGAAAATAATATTACGTAACCAAAATCCGCAATATGGAAACAGAACCTGTGTAATTGTTGATAGATGATGTACTCGTAACATTTTTTCAAGACGAACTACAACATTTAAAAAATGACTTGTATGTACTTGATATCTCTAATCAATCCACGGGTCCCAGCACGAAACGAAAGTAAAACGCATACCGTTTCGCGCTTCTTATTAGTTGCTCAAAAGTAATTTGACCGTATGAAATGCATAATATAAACCTAGAAACATATACGTGAGTAGTACTTAAGCACTGTAGTATCGGTGTTAAGACATACCTCTCAAATACTGTAAATCAAGTTAAAAATATCTCAAGATTCTGGTCATAATGAAACCATGTTTCGTGTATGTTTTCTTTAAAGTACCGAGACCAGCCATATACTGTATGTTTATGTTCCAAAATTAATATCGTTTATGGCCTTCACACGCGTTGCAGTATGCTCCTATTGTTTTTATGCTCAGCTACTAAGATTTCCCTTCAGTGGTAAAATTAGATATGAATATTCAATACTTAAACGGGCACAGTTAAGACATTAAATATACATATACATACTGTATACAGTACAGTTTGCATACGGTAATATGTTTATGTCCCTAAATCAATCTCTTTTATGAGCATGTGAAAGGCATGGTGAATCACTGTACTTTGCATGATTGGAAAAAAATGCGTGATTGCGAAATGCTGTGGCGTTACTTTTACAAAGACGGTCAATGAAAAAAAGAATGTGGACCAGGGCAATACTTTGAGTTTACAGCTTGTCCAAGGTCATTTATTATTAATACTATTATTAATATCTTCGTTAAAGACTTTGATGGCTACAGCTCAAACATGAGAGGTTGAGCTTTATTAGCTCCACCTTGCGGAAATTCCGGATACTATTATTTTGCTAGCGGTATTTACCGGTAACTCGCGGTATTTACCGGTAGCTTGCGGTAGACTGCGTACAGCGTACCGGAAAATAATGCGGTATCGCCCGCGCATTTTGAATGGCTGCATCTGTATAGCAATCCACTCACATCTAGCCAGCTCTCATCACATCTGTCAGTTCAGGAAGATTTAAATCTGAATTTGAAAATGTAGGATTTGAAACTGTAATATTCTAATGACTCTATTCAATTTTCTTCTCTAGTCCTAGTTGAACAAAAACCTATTACTTGTTCCTTTATTCCAAAACTAGAATGGCTTGATTCAGTTGCAAGTGTTTTTCTTTCCATCAGTGCCAAACGATTGAATAATTCTGTAACCTATGGCTCCCAATGCTTTTCTCAATGCATTTCTGTGAGCTAGTAGAGATGAGAGGCATCTCCTCTCTTGTCATTTCTTCTTCAAATCTTGCTTGATCATGAATCTCTTCATTTGCACATGTTCTCCAGCAGCACTTGGGTTCAAGATAAGTACAATAACCATTGCACAGCTGCCATCAAATCTCACAGACTTCTGATTGGGCAGTGAAGAAAATTGTTTTATGGAAAGACACTGATGAGAGAATGAGTTGGAGTAAATTATTTTAAATTTATTAAACATTTACAAAACAATTAAAATATGGCCTCCATAAAATGTAAAATGTAGTGGCACAGCACTTCGGTCCTGGATTCAACTTTTGACTAGGGCATCTTCTGTATAGTTTTATCTTCTTTCTATGCTTGCATGAAGCCTTTGTGGGTGCTCCAGTTTCCTTCAAATGGTAAATTGATTAGATTAATTGGTGTCCGTGTGTGTATATTGTTTATATACAGTCATTCCTTGCATCCTGTGCTGATGGGTTAGTTTCCAATGTTGCAACGACCATGTTGCTAGCTAGTCAAAGTTATACAGTTACCCAGTTGCAGTGCTAATATAGAATGTTGAATTTAATATCTGTATATTTATGTTAAAATTGACAATGTCCATATACATTCAATTAAAATATCAACATATATTCAAAGATTTTTGGTAATGACTAAAGTACATAAAACAAAGACAAAATCTAAACAACCTCTATAAAACAATCAGATTAAAGAATAATTAGTTATAATCTGGTAATAATGAGTTTTAAAATGTGGCAGCGGATCCTGTTAATTTTATTTAAAGATATATACGCATACACACAAATAGATTTAAAAAAATCTTTGTTCCTTTATTTGAAAAGTAGACATAGTTTTTGACATATATGGATCCAGTCACATTTTTGGTATACTGCCTTTCTCCACAGGATAACAAAAATGAATCAATTGCATACCTACTGTACATATAGAATGAATGACTTTATTTACTCACCAAATATCTAAGCACATCAGTTTATCAAAGAGTTCACATTCAGGGAAATTTAAATGTAATAGTTGGAGTCACAATTACAATTGAGAGGCACTATGTACCTGTGTATCTTTTGTTGATACTATAGTATAATAACAGTATAAGTACAGATTAATATAAATCGGAATGTACAATCCCACGTGAATATCTAGAAGGTATGCTTCAACCTGTATAACCGTTCATTTTCTGTCTGAGTACTATGGCCTAATTATCTGTTGGCACAAATAAAAATAATGGTTCTGATACCATGTAAGCTTTTCTTTTTTGAGACTTGATTGGCAGGAACCTGTCTGAACATTTCTGACCAGCTGACTAATTTTAGTACAACACAGACTTTCTCGTCTTCTATAAAGACATTTCTGAATACACTTCACTTAATGAACAATTAGACATTAATTACACATGGCATAGTATGAAAATAAGATGAATAAAGTTTCAACAGTGGAATCTTCTTCAGATGTGCATATCATTCCTAAGAAGTCAATAACTGTAAACCGAAAGACAGCCTAACATAATTACTGTCATAGGCTGTCTGGTTAAAAACCTTTCATTTCCTACTCTTTTTTCTTTATTCAGATGTAACCCTTTTCACATCCCTTAGCTTCAAGAATTTTATCATATTGTTCTGAAATTGATCGTACAGAATTCCAAGCTCTCGTTTAACTTTTCAAGTTAGAATACAGCTCTAAAATAAATAAACTGGACATTATTAGAATATTTTATATAATAGATTGTTTCTCTAGTCCATGTCTTTATCATCCTTGAATTTGTCCTCTAGGGATGACCTAAAATCTTTCAAGATTTGATAATCCTCACAGAGCTCTTTTTGTATATGTCATTATACATGTTCAAAACTGTGATGTTTCACTAAGAGAGCAAAATGAAACCACTTACAACAAACTCTTAGTAGGGAATTGTGGAAAGTTCTTCTGACTCCTTTATCCCTTGAATGAACCCTTTCTTAAGTAAATTTAATGGTCTGTGGGTGAAGGTGTGCAAATACATAAATACATAAGCCTTCTAACAGAAAAAAGTAACAAGTCTTATTTACTTGGAACAGCAATATTTCATGTTTATTACAGGAGATAATCACATTAAAGGAGGACCCATTTCATTTACAACACAGGTGTACCATAATGTTAAAGTTAAATACAGGTGTCTGACTACCATTTACAGATCTAAAGAACAATGTTGTGTTCAGCTTTGATTTTTGATAAGATCAGCAGAAAGTCGTAAAAGCATTATTTATTACAAGCAGATGACTCAAGGTTATTACTAGTCATAACAACAAACTAATTGTATCAGAAGAAGGTCATCAGGTCATTATTTTGATGCCCCTTTTCAAAACAGACCTATCATATGATCTAAACAAGGTCATTGAATCATACATTTATTATACACAGCATGCATCATTTCTAAACAACTGACACTATTTATGATAGGGACATTAATCATTCATACATCAAGGAAAATTCTTTAGTGACTTGTAGTTCTTTCTTGTAGAGTACTATATAGCATAAATTTCACAATTCACAATCTTGGTTTCCACACTAAATTGCATGCCTATGGTGTTCCCTTGGGAGACTTTTATCTACATACACAATGCGCAATCTGCTAGATTTTAGAGGCCAACCAAATTGTTGATTTTCTCTTTTTCTTCTAGAGGCTTCATACAAACCTCCAGTATGTACGAAGCCAGTATGTACTGTACAGTATGAATTCATTTTCTATTTATTTAGAAAATCGATTCGAATATTACTGATGAAGAAAATTCCTGGGGCAATGTTTGGAAAAATGTAAGATTGACCCCTTGTAGACATTACCACATGAAACATCTCTAGCCTCTTATGTATGCTTTGTACACAATGATTTCTTTTTGAGAGAAATACAAGTGTGGCTAAACTATGGAAACAGTTTTCTTCATACATATACTATTCTAACCAAGAATATTCCCAGTTGCCATGTGTTCCTCTTGTTAAATTATCTCCACATTCATGACAGTTGTGGCATAAGAAAAAGCAGCAAAATGAAAAGTACAGAATTAGTCTTTCACATCTAAACACTGGGTATTTAAAGCAGATTGGTGCTTTTAGGTCAGTTAAATTCATAGGAATTTCTCATAGGAAAATGCTATTTCTGTACATATAGTACAGTTTCTATATATGTATGGTACAGATTTCTATGTACACAAGACTCAATTTCAGCAAATTCAATTTACATAAAAACCTCCTGTGGGTCCAATATTAACATTTTCTAAGTAAGGAGAGTTTACATTATGTGCATAAAGATCAAGTAGTGGGATGTGTTCCTTCTGTGGATGAATAGTTAGAGGCATCCATAATGTGGTCACTACTATCATTCAGTATCAACCACTAGGTGTTATCACTTCAGTCTTGCTTTGCTTTCATGCATATCTCTTCATGCTTTTTCACTGAAAATTGTGAGTAATTCATAGTTTAATCATATCGTATAAGCACTCAAGTGATTTTATTATTTATTTGCTATTTTATTACGTGTTAAATTACTGAACAGTACAGTGTAGTACTGCAGGGTAATGGAATGCGCAGTATTTACAATTTTTTAAACCTAATACTCTGTTTATTCACTGCATTGTATATTTTAAATATACTAGTATACTATATTTGTTGTTTCTTTTTTCTAATTATGAGGTTATAAAGCATTTTTAATTCATTGTTATTTCATTTCTTTCCCCCTATATAATCGGGGGACGTATCCAGTCTCTCTCAACCTAATGAACTGTGAGTTGCTGCTACATTCTTTCTCTTGCTCATTACCCACCCTCAGCGATTAGCACACACACCTGTTAACCATTAATAACTATTAAATATAAACCACTAGGATTGGAGAGAAAGATCAACAAGCATCTCCAAAAGAGGCTGGAAATTCATCACATCAGTGGAGCTTTATATAAGGTCAGGACAGTTGCAAATCTACCTATCTTCAATGCTAGAAGAATTCAAGGTGGTAAAATGCAGGCTCCTTTAGAAACTAGAGAGACAGCCTGGACAGAATGGCAGAAATCATTACCAGATCAGGAAGGAAGTAAGCATCTGCTGTCTTTGTGAACCCAGCAGAGAGTGATTTAAAATTCCGGGACATCTTTGGGAATCCATGTACTGGTAGGCAAGGCCTGGGAACAACATATTTCCAACAGTGGAGAATAGCCAGGTCAAAAGAGGAGAACCATGATACAAGAAGAAGTGAGGAATCTGAATCTGAAAGAGGAGGGCCAGAGGTCCAGAGCGGTGGAGATAGGATCACGGGGAGTATGGACAAAGTGGAATTTAAAAAAAAGAAGATTAACACGGGCAGAACTGTGGAGGCTGGAGCCCTTTTGTATCTCTTTCTTGTCGCAGGCACTCTCCAACATTCTCCCATCACCAATGAATCCATACAAGTGGGGTTTGAGGGGAGATCCACCATGAGGGTCTGTGTAGAAAGGGTATGTAGTGACAATGATTATTAATAAGGTAAACAGATAAAGAGCAGATCCAAAGTGAGGATGCGCCCAGCCATGCTTGGCTATCATGATCAATGGTCATTCCTGGCACCTATGTATCTGTGAGATTCTTGAGAACATCTGGATTGCAGCCCTAGATGTCAGAGATCATTGTGACTGATCTCTTACCTTGACCAACCAATCAGGAACCTGTAGGGCATGGTAACCCCACGTGGGTCTGAAATGCCCGCTGAACTTTTGACCAATCACCACCTGTCTTGGTCCTAGTTTTAAAGACACCGCACAGCTCAGAGACAATCACGTGATGGCCTGTGTTGTCTGTATAGGGACTGGAACCTTGTTTCAGCAAACTGTCGGCCTGGGGAATGCCCATACTTAAATCGCTAGCCAACACCAACTTAGACGCTTCGCTTGATCACTGGAGTATACATTTGGACTCTTGTCGACAACCTGAATAAGTTTTTATTCAGAAACAGCGATACACCGGAAGCAAACCGAATTTCTTTCCCCTAAAGAGTGACTTGCTTGGGCCCATGGTCACCCTCAGTGCATAGAGACTTTCTACTAGTCAGCCAGACTACTAGTAGGTTCCTGAGAGAGACACTGTCGGCGCATCGCCACAGCAGAAATCTCTCCACTAATTCGTCTGACTCCGAGCTACACCTTGACTGGTTGGCAAGGAGCCAGAGGACACCGGGAGGACGCCTATTGAACGCCGCAGCGATTGGACACAGCCGCTAGCTGGTCTTTGGTGCCTGTGCCGGGAAATATGAATCCATATCTGGATAAGTAAACCCAATGTTCTACATTGCATCCCGAGAATTCAATTGTTACTTCAACACAAGTTGATATCAATTCAATTCATATGAGTAATGTATTTACTTTTGAGTAGCTAATGTAGACTGATTAACAATAGTATAGCCGAACGGAATACTGAAGCATATTCTTTGCATCTTTTTGTGTTTTGCATCTCTTCGTGATTATATACCTTGCACTTTGATAACCCTCACAGTATGATCTGCCACCTGTATCCAAGCAGACTGTTAAATGTTTTATGAGTCCTGGAGGGGCACCTTCTGGGCCCTGTGCTGCCTCTTTTATCTGGAGGAACTACTAGAGATGACCATTTATTAGGGTGGCTGGAGAATCTCAGCCTTGGGAGTTGTTCCTTATCAGGAAACTCTATCAGATAGAAAAACACCTTAATTCTGAACCAAATGGAATGGCCTCTCTGTGTCCAGCACCACTGAGATGAGGGAGAGGGGACTGGCAAGGGAGCAGCAAACTTAATACCTGTATTATTAATAATCCTTGCCACTACAGGTATCATGACACATATCCTTTCTATTGCCATGACACGTTCTTGATGACACTCACTGATATCCTGGAGAAAGAGAGATGGAAGAAACGGAAAATTCATGGAGGATGTACAAATAAAATAGAATTTGTCAGGGATGAAGAGTACCTGACAAGGTCAAGTAAAATCAAAGACTGTATCTTGCATAAAGCTCCATTGTGGGACATAAGGATGCACCTTGGAGAAAGACTGCAATTTCTTGAATTCGTTCAAACATCCCTAAGGGCAGACATGGTGATATGGTGCCTATAGGTGAGAAGGTCGTCATTGAGCTGATGGTACCATGGGAGGAAGGATGCAAGGAGGCCATGGAGAATAAAAGTACAAAATATGAAGATCTGGTACAAGATTGCAGGGTTGGTTGTGGGTGGTCTCTGTATAATCAGTGCATAAAATTCTAACAGAGATTGGGCTGACTGGGAGAGACAGAAAGACAGCAATTAGAAGGCTTGGAGGGAAAGCGGATAGAGCGTCATGCTGGCTGTTGACAGGAGAGTGGAGTTAAGTTGCAGGCCGGGAACAGATGGGCAGTAACTGGCTATCCCTGCTGACCTGCCAGCAGGAAGTTGTTATGGGCAAGGGTTGAAATGCCTGATAAAATCCGATGTATTCCTGATTAACTGCAATAGTCAATCTATCTATTGACTAAGGTGGGCATCAGTAGATGTACAGTATATTAGAAGTTACAGAAAGTATTTTGAGAATATCCCAGCCATATAGTCTAAACTTTTAAGCCATTAGCTCTTCTAAGATCTAATGGATCTTTGGATCCCTGACAAATGGATCTTTGGATCCATTACTACCAAAATAGTCTAGATGGGCTTATATGCCTCCCCCCATGTTTATACATTCACATGTCCTGAAAAGAATAATTGATCTGGTTTATTGTACCTCTATAAGCCTCTGTTGAAGGACCTTATATAATGCTATTTCTAGGAATTCATCTGTTTTATCTATTATTATCTTCATCTATTTCTAGTATGCTAATGCTAGGAATTTACTAAATGTTTATCTTTAGTTCTTTAAAGAAAGCTCAAACATATACACAGATTTTTTCTTTCAGTTTAAAATAACACTGAAAAGTCATTTAAGTTTCAGAAGGCCATTTTTTACTAATGCCAGTCTTCAAAGGACTCATTTTTGGTGCTTCAAGTGCCCTCAGATTAGTTTTGTTAAAAACAGGTATTATACAGTATAAACAACACCTTAATGTATTACTTAAGTCTGAAACATAGGACAAATTAGTTCAAAGGGTATTGTTAAACAGTTATCTCACTCTGAGTTTTTTTAGGGAAATCCCTTTCCTCACTAACGTTTTACTTAGGGTTAGTAATGTGGACAAAATGCTAAAATAAACTGGCATTAACCTATAATCTACATAGATTGAGTTAATGTGTTTATCCTACCATTTAGCTATTCACAATGAGAGTTTGAACAATTTATAACACTGTACTTTCTTCACTTTTTACAAAGTTGATTTAAGGCAGCTTTAAATTTATGATTAATACAATCACATTTTTCCCATATTATTTTTGTTTCCTAAGTGTATAAAAAACAAAGTAATGATGAACACCGTAGTCAAAAAAAGGAGTTAAGTGACAGAAGTACAAACATGTTAACTAACTTCTGCAGCCAATGCTGTTTAATAATTATCTGCTATTGATTTTTTAGGAAAAAAATAATACAATTTAAATCTGGTGTTTCCTACAATGAAAAAAGATTATTTTTATGTGCATATTTAAAAAATATTTAATACATTTAACTAACAAATGTGAAGCCATAAGGCTAAACATCTGCCCAGCACAGAATCATGAAATTACATGTCAAAAGGATAGATAACCACCAGCCATATCTAAAAATAAAGCAAAGCATGAAACAGGCCTGCAGCAGGGCACTAAAGTCATTATACTGCAAGAAAGAAAGAGTGATTTGAGTGAGTGTTGGTATCCCCATCCTACAAATAAGAAAACAAAACAACACACTGCAGTGCCTGAGAAAATTTCACACAAATAGAAAAGACGTACAAATAATAAATATATAAGGTTATAATATATAATTAAATAGCAAAACATAGCAAAACACACTATAATGGTTTGGTAGACAACTGGAATGAATAGTTATTGATACATTTTGGTACACCATTCTTTTCAGTAGCAATTAACTTTAATGTCTTATGCAAATGCATAATAAATTCACATTACATGATGCTTTATCACTGTTACTATCAATTAATGATTCACAAAAGTTAACTTAATAAGGCCTTATGAATAATGTGTAATGTTGGATTTTGAAAATTTATTAAACTTTAATGATGCTAATTCCCTCAGATTAGCTCACTTAAAAAAAAACAAATGTTGCACAGGCAACATCTTACCAACACTAAGACCTACACATCTCCCAAAGCACATGTTCTTAGATCCTTAATGAAATTGGATACAGTGCCCTCCAAATTTATTGTTACCCCTGTGGGAATAGGAAGAGTCAACATAAAGTAAAAGTTATATTTACTGTTTGAGTAATTGTTGTTAATAACTTTGCACAGTGTAAAGTATGCATCTATGTACTTGATTTCTGGTGAGAAAGTTACTCACCAAATATAGCAATTTTTATTTTTGGGTGCCATTTGGAATTTGACCGAAAAGGAAAACGTTAACAAACCTTTATTTTCTAACTTGATATACTGCACCTGTGTAGTAGTGTGCTCTTTGTCTAATTGTCTAGAACTGCATGCACCCCAACAGTCAAGGAGCTGGTGTTCACCATGGCAGGTATCTCCTTTCAGGTAACCAGAAGCAGGGGTTGATACAAACATTGATTTTATTTTATTGTCCTGAAAGTTTTAAAATATATTGAAAAAAAAACTGATTTCAAAAAGTATAAAGTTACTGTTTGTCTTTTTCTTACATGAGTACAACTAGTTACAAAGGGTTGTTTTTTTATGATGCTTAGTATACCATCAAAACACAATACTGTATTGGCTGGATTTAGTACTAATGAGGAGTCAGTAAATGTTTTGGATGGTCTTTGCTGATAAACTAATAGAAAAAATGTCATAAATAAACCTGCAAGGCAGTGAGCCAGATATTAGGAGGGTGATATGGAGAAAGCAACATCTATCTATTATTTTATTTGCCAAATTGCATATTGATTGTGTCTAAACACAGATAATATAGCAAATAACATATAAGGCTTCCACCTTATTTTGAAAGGATGATGTTCTTTTTGTTTCTTGTCACTTTTTCTCTTTTATATCTTTTGTTACCCTTGAAGGAGCTTTGGGGTACAAGATGTACCATATTATTAAGTGAAATAAAGTCACTTTCAGCACCTCACAAAGCGGGTTGCGTTGCTTTAGGCCCCTCAACTTCTTACTTGCGTTACTGTTGCATTCATAGGAAATGGTTGTAACTTTGTAAAGCAGGTTCATTCCAGCTACATGATAAGATCATAAAATGGTGCAAAAGTGGGATTCAGATGTGTTAACTAATCCAGATTGGTTTCACCATTGATTCAAGTACATACCTTAGTACTCGTATTTTGTTGAATTTCATTATTTATTTCTTGCACCTTTAACACCTACTGTACGATTTCTTAGCAACTTTATGGTAGACTGCTAAAGCTTACAAACATGGCTAGATTATCTCTTATACTGCTCAATTTAACCAATAAAACAGAGGATGGATCACTGGTATCACTGACCTTAAAAAGCCGTCAACAATATGTTATGATCCTCAAAGCTGAGCTGTAACCTCAAAGAGGTTGTGGTAACAAATGGAATTTGACCTTTTACAGTATGTACTGGAGTGAACTTTAGTACAATTACCTAATGTATCTGTGAATACAAGGTCAGAAAATAGTATAATACTAGCCATCAGTTCCCTTAGTCTTTGAAATCCCTATTTATAACAGGTTGAACTGCCAGATACTGTACATACAGTCTGTTAGGGATATCATATCACATGTTATGGATCAGAATCATCCTCTAATTTATCACTTGAAACCAATGATGCAGAAACAGGTAAACAAATGTCTATGTGTAGATCAATTGATAGCAACAGTTAGTATCCAGTGATTAGTCAGTATCAGTGAGTAACAGCTCAGTTGGAAGAAAAATCACCAGAAGCATTGGGGTTCTCCAGGATGACAGTAAAAAAATGATCTAAATGGTGATCCAGAGTAGAGAGAGAGGCTACCAATTTAAATGTGTTACCTTTTCACTTCTTTGGACATCCCAACTGCAAATTCATGGTTTGCCAAATGAAGACATATCTTCACTATTTCATTATGTGTGAGGCAGCCTTTTGTTCTACAACTATTGAAAACAGAGGACAGGGCATCAACATTAAAGAAAAGCATACACATGTTTTATAGCGAACACTGACTAAAGTTTCTGGAACTCAGGGAAAAATTAGTGTACTTAAGCTTTCTTCATTGGAGTTAGGATCAGTGTTGCACATGACACTAATGTCAATTTCTGAGATCTGAGTGGAAAAATGTTCATAAAAACTGACCAAAAACAATGTTCCACTTCTATCTTAAACGCCCTTAATGTTAACTTTTTGCAAGATGTGGTTATTGGTTGACCTATCTGTTTATTTTTTCTTTTCGTTTTTACTCACTTTTCTTTCTTTCACTCTAATTCATGTCCAACCTTTGCCATGCACCTTATACTGTACAATTAGAATATTGAGAACAGCATATATGTTGACTCCATGTGAGTGTTGGCATGAGCCATACACCCACTTTTGTCAACCCATAACACACTCATTATAGGCTTCTTTTTTGTAAAGTTCTTTGTGGGTGCCTCTTCGTGTTTTTTCTTTTTTTTTTTACTGTTGAAAATACACCTTGTGGGTTAACATGCTGGTTCTACTTTTATCATTGACAAAACATTGCTCATCCAAATTGAAGTCTTGTGCTTTTGGGAACCTGCAGACTATAAAATTAAGCGGGCATAGTTCTGTATAAAACTAGGCGGTGTAGTCAAGTTAAATCTATCCTTTGTACAGTTAAAGCTCGAGTGTGTCTGCTAGAATAGGAATCTTGGCTGAAAGCTTGTTCCGCACTCCTTATTGCAGCAAAGGGATGGAGAGATAGCTGAAGGCACCAGTGAGCTTCAAGCATTACAGGTCAGACAGAAACTCCTTCATTCACTAATGTGATACAGCTCAACTGCATTGAAACCACAAACCCAAACCATGAATTTCTTCACCCACTGCAGAAAAAGGGGAGGGGACACACAGCTGGAAGCTTTTTCCAAGATTCATTCAGCAATTAATGGGCATAGAAGCAGACAAACTTACCTATGAGGTTCCCATATGTATTATGTCTCAATCAGGATCACCCTCATTCATTAGGAAGTGAAGGAGGCGCAAGTGTCAGACCTAGACCTTGTTAACAAGGGTAGCTTGCAGGATGCTCAGATTTTGCCATCTCCACAAGACATGGGCACTTTCATGTAAGGTAATGACTGCATTTCAACTGAAAGAGAATCTGCTTCTTTTAAACGGTGTACAAGCAGAATGTTTAAAATATGGATTGATTCACTATTGATTCACTATAGCTACTACTTAGTTTTACTTAGCTACAGTGCCGTGAAAAAGTGAATTCCTCTATTATTGCATATTTGTCACACTGGATGTTTTTTCAGATCTTTGGACAAAATCTAATATTAGATAAAGGGAACCTCAGTGAACAAATAACACATATTATTATTTCATTTATTTAATAAACAAAGTTAATTGGATTTCACACTATTTCAGTAAAACTCTTTATATTATGTCCTGGGTTACCATAGAATACTTTATGCTCAGATGAAATGCCGTGATTCAGATGCTTTCTCAGGTAATATTGCTCTGGATAAAAATATGTTATACCACTTTGGAAAAGCCCTTGTTTTACAAATTAATAAGTAATTAATTAATAATTATAGTTAATAAAGCTACTCAGTAGGACATCTTCACAATTATTTTTTCTTTAGTTAAAATGGAATATGTACATCTATTTTCTAACAACTTCTTCTAAATTAGGGTTGCATCACTAGGGTTGTATTCCAGCAAGTAACAGGGGAAAGACAGGATACAACCTGGATGGGACACCATTACATACATAAACAGGCATACACTCACACCAGGGCCTGTTAACCTACCAATAGGTCTTTGGACTGTGCAAGGAAACTGGAGCATTAAGAGGAATCCTACTCAAACACAGGGAGAACATGCAAATTCAATGCAGATAGCTCTCCAGCAAATGGGCTCAGGGCCCCCACACTGCTAGGCAGTAATGCTTACCACTGTACCACTGTACCACCATGCCACCCAGGTGGGAAACACTTATTTAGATATCATTTCTGCTTTTATGGAAAACTTACAGTACTTTTATCTATGGTAAATAATCAAAGCAAACACAATGATCATAACAAAATCAAGCAAAATCTCTTTTATATCATGTTTTAAAAAGATCTTCTACATCAGGATATATAAACAATAACAGAATACTGGAAATCTATATCTGCATTTTTAAATGATGTACAGTACCAGGTATTTTACAAGCAAATTTGTGACAAAATGACAATTTGTGAGAGGATGAATATATTGAATATAGTTTTCATATGCCATAAATATTAGAGAACATGAAGAAGAGTAACAGTATAGATTGGTTTGTGTGCTAGGTATTTATTTATCTAGCAAGTGAACACAATCTTTAAAATATGGAGTTGATTCATTCAACAAATCTTTGATGTCTTTGATGTGTTTGAGGCTCAGAAGCAGTCTGTCTTCTAGTGAGTTCCTAATAACACACTTGCTATCAATCTGACCTAGTAATGTGCCCAAACTGAAAGTTTAATCTGCCCAGAAGCAAGAAGCTATTCATTGTGAGGTGTTATGCCAGGAAGACAATTTTTTACAAAGGATTTGCCACCAGCATTTCTGCCCTGAGCTATTGTGCCTAGTGGGAAACATTTTCTCAAGTGACTTGGCACTGCTAGCAACACTATCACTGCAAAACAAATTTGGAGTCCTCTTTTACTTCAGTAAATTTTTCTTCCATAGTCCTAATTATCTTTGTGCTATGATGCATGAATAACATGTGCATCTTGCAACTTTGCTAATTGCTCTCTAGCCTTAATGTTAATTGGTCTTCATTATGAAAGTATTTTCATTCAAATAAGAGATCTCCATAGCTTGACTGGCTATGTGCCATTCTATCTTAATTTGTGTAAAAAACATCAAAACAATACAACAAAAACATTTGCTTTTTATCAATTCCTTATTATTGTTTAGAATTGGTAAAGAAAAAATATCCTTAACTGATTGACCCAACACACTAGTACACCAATAATGCTATTATTAGGGAACTATTAGGGGTATTTAAGAAAAAAATATAAAGCTTCTTTCATCTATTGAATCACATGGCTGTTATGGATCAATTGTTAGCAATGCCAATCTAATTTTAATAACCATAAATCAAAGAAAAGTAGTTAAAATGTTCAATGAACATTGGATGTTGTATCTTGTCATATTACTTGCATATTACTATTTGTTTTCCTTTTCAAGTTAGCCTAATAGTTTATGACTTTTGCAGTTGAAAATCCCTTTACAGTATATACAACACTTTATTTAATTTATTTGATTTTGCAGCCTCAAATTTTGTTTCATGAGTTGTATTCAGTTATTGTGCAATTCTGCCATTGCTACTGTATATTGCTTGATTCATTTCTGCCTTGGTCCAACTCTGCCATAGTGGAAATAAATGCTGTTAGTTGATGCCTGTACATTTGGTCATAAGGTGCTGTGTGTCACATCAAAACTGGGTATTATATAGAAACTTCATTCCAAGATCCCAAAACCTATTTACATTCTGTATAGGTGAGGACTCAATTCACACACCACTGAAATACAGCACTATCCTATGTGGTGCATAGATATCATTTGTGCCAGCTGCTTCACCAACCAATACACAGGTAGATAAGTGCAAAATGTAATTAAGGAAAAACTTTAGATATTTGTGTCCAGATTAGAATTTAACCAACCAGAGTGTTAAGATTGACACTCTTAACACCCCTATTCTTACTAAAAATGCTGCAACATCTCTGCTGACCAAGTTTACTGACCAACATTTAGATTTATGTTTCACAGTATAGCTGGTCAAATGGTCTAATGGAACATTGTGTTGAAAATTCTGGTTCAGAAGGAAAAATGTTACCTTATTGATTCGCCAGCTGACAGAGGACAGTCAGAGGACAGCGATGAGACAGTCTGTATGCTGCATTCTCACAAAGAAATTCAGGAATTAGCTACACCTGTAAACAGCTATCCATATATAATATTTATATTATAAATATATATATATATATTATATTTATATCACAAGTCTTCCTGACCATGAAACACCAAGATCTTTTCCAACATTAGGAAGAAAGATTTAACACTTACAGTTTAGTTTAAAATAACGAATAAAATAATAAATTCATGATCTTAGTAACAGTAGTCTGTCATAGCCGTTTCAGCTGCTGATAGAAAGATGAGGGCTATTTCGCAGAGCTGTCAAACGGGTTAGGAGATTTTTACTATCTGGTTAAAAAGGGGGACAAAGTGTGCCTTAACTGAGACTCACATCAGAGAGGGAAGGGAACATTACATTGGGGGTGATCTATACGCCATATAGGCTCCTTTATAATTGGGACGATTTATGTGCAGATTTCCCTGCTAAGCAACTCATCAGAGGGGATCTGTTACACCATCCCATTACTGACCAAGCCTCATGTTGATTAGCATCTGAAATTTGACAAGATCAGACTAGAAGGTAGTAACTTAGCTTCTGTCAAGTATTACTTCACTACTATTTCATTACTTTTTCAAGTGAATGCATTTGTTATCTTATGTTACTGTTACGTTGACAATTTTCTAAGATCATTTTATGGTTTTTCAGACACAAAGTCATTCAATTTCATAAATAATAAGTGTATAAATGTCTCTGAATAAGTCAGCTTCATGCAGAATGTGGCAGACCGAGTAATGATTACTGTATTCCTGTCATCTTTTCTAGATGATGTTTTGTTTATGGCAGAAACTTCCCATAATTTTTTATAGTCAGCCACAACTTTGCTCTTAATGAAGCAGAGTATCCACACAACAGACACAACAAAGTGTTATCTGTTTCCTTTAATTATTTCTGCAACAGATAGGAGTATATATTATTCTTTAATGTTTATATTACCTAGTGACTGTATTTCATTTTTGGTAGTGGCTTAACTTAATAGAAATAGTATTGTTTTCTGTTTTATATTTATAATTAGGCAGTATAATTACATCCTAACCAGAAAGTGGTATCATCTCTAAAAAAGGAAAGCATCAGAACAACATAAAGCAGCCTCATCAAATGGTCTCAACCACAAATTGCCAGACAGTATACAGCTGCATTCAACAGCAATCTGTGCAGTTCAAAGTCTAATAGTGTGAAGTAAAATGTATCAGAATGGTGATTCTGTGACAATCTCAGTATGTTTGATGTAATTTTCATAGAAATATAAATAGGGCAATAGCTCCTATAAGCATTCATATTATCTATAAATCCATCATAAGAATTGTTTCCTTTGCTGTATAAGATGTATTGTACCACTTCAGCAATTTTAGATCAAGACCTACTAAGCAAATCTGAATTATTATGGGTCCATCAATAGGTTAATCCAAACAAATAATGTAGTATGATTTTTATGCAAAAATAACATACAGTTTTGTCATTTTTATGTAAAATAAGTTCAAACACCCAAACCATCTCTTGTAAATTCCTCTGGGCAGGGTTCACAGTAACACAGTATCAGGATCAGAAACTGTTGAAAATAAAAGTAGACAGGGGATTTCAAGCAGTTTAGTCAGCCAATCAAATGACTTATTTGAAAGACAGGTTGAAGTTTGTAGTTCAGGAATTCTCGTGCAACAGTATAAAATCAATGGCCAGGGATGGAAGGAATTGCATCTCTCATCCTGGGATCAATAGCAACAGCTGCCCTTGTGACTTGTGGTGCACCTGTGAGCTTGCAGTGTACATTTGTAAGGTAGATGTGAGCTCTACTCATTACACCCTTGTCAAAGCAGGTGTTTTAGTGGTTAAATCACGATTCACCGTTGGAGATTCTAATTTGGGGAGGTTTTCAAATGAAGTAAAACATGCCAATTGTCACAACAGTATAGATAAATGATAAACTATATAGTTTTGAATTTAAGTTTGGTTTGTTAAATGAAGTATTTAGTTTGATACAAAGCAGAATGCTTTTGCCATGCTGATCCATTACTCTTGTCATTCTACTAACACCCTAATTGCTATACTGTATGTACACAATTCAAATTAAATCAAATGTGACATATAGCCAGTGAAAAGTATACTATACCAAAAAGTAAAAATGCTGTATTTTTAAAAAGTCTTTATTTAGTTTAAAAATATACAGTATGTAAATTTGTGCCTCACCCTAAATGTTTATGTGTCTTTCAGTCTTAAATTATAATTCCTCTAAGCAGACTTAGACTAGAGCCTGTTGGAACTAGAAAGCCACTATCTCACTTGATTTACAAAAAATATATATTTTATTTATTTTTCTACAATATACCTAATAAGAAACCATTTTCAGATTCATGTGGAGGAGTATTGAATTCATGCAAAATCTATAAACAGATGGATGAACTGGAAAAGGTTTAACTCCTTCTCCTTAAAAGAATTTTGTGAAAAATCCTCCCCACCTCACTTGCTGGTTGTAATAGAAGATATAAGATAATAAAATTACATTATCATTGGAATCCTGATGTGACCACTTTATACCATTTCCCATTTTCACTCTTTATATATTTGGTTGTATTTTACATATATTTTACATCATTGAATATTTACAACATTAGATTATAAAGTGGTGGTGCTGCACTCCTTTTTTCTTTTTCAGTAAAACCTCTACCACTAAATCAGCAAGTGGATAAGTAGATAGTAGTAAATATGGAAATGATCAGAGGTTCCAATGACAAATATAACAGCTTAATGCAGCACACCAGTTTCTGTCAGTCATAAATAATGTATATAAATAGATACTTCTTGCTGTAGAGGCACACTAATAACTTTGCATTGTATATTCTATTCTTATATTCAGTTTTATACTGTATATGCATACAATAGATACAGAGTCTATTTGTGTCACCACAGCTAGTCAAAGCTTTCTATTTATTGTCTAATTTTCTCTGGAAGTCTCAGTCAAACGTTTCATTTTATCTTCAAATATCCAGCAATTATAAAAGTATCAACTCACTGCACTGAATAAAATCATTAGATTTTTATTCTTTTTCAGCTTAGAGACTGTGTCTGTAATATACATTTTACATTTTTTCTCTGTTTATTTCTGTTTTAAAGCTCAATGGTGTCTTAATGGACAGTTAGCACAGATTTGAAGAGGAATACATCTTCCACTGACTACAATGAACACTGTTAGATTTCCTGGACTAAGGATATCAAAACACCAAAAAACAATCACAAATGAGAGTACAAATTTACTAGTTATACTCTCTATCCTTTTCTTAAAAAAAATACACAAATACACCAAAAATACCCTAAACAGGAATTTAACCTATGTTTGAAACAGCAATGACTGGAATACATAGTAGGGCTCAGAGCAAGAGCCCCTCATTGGTTTGTTTCTGAGATGTGCTGAAATGCAATATATGATATAATATATGATAGTGTATTCATTTCAGAACAGTTACCCTGGATATTACATTTAACAAATAAATGAGCTGGCAAATGTAGTGGAATGCCTAAGATTCTGGGTCAAAGATGGAGAGATGTTGGGAACACAAATCCCCTTGTCACCAACATGATTGAACAGCAGAGGATGTGGTATCACAGTTGCCATAAAGTCACTGGAGAATAACTTGTGTGGGCACCAAGTTGAAGACACTGTCTTCTGAGATATTGTCATACTGTTCTCATAGACCTTGGAAAAGCAAGTGCTAGGGTTTATGAACCTTGCCAACATCTATATCTCCCTGCAACTCACAACTGGCAACCCACTGAAGCTCAGCAGGTGTGAGCCTGGTCAGTACCTGAACGGGAACCTCCTAGGAAAACTAAGGTTGCTGCTTGAAGATGTGTTAGCAGGGCCAGGGGGCAGTCATCCTGCAGTCTGTGCAGGGTCCTAATGCCCCAGTACAGTGAGGGGGACACCATACTGTAGAAAGGCGCAGTCCTTCGGATGAGACGTATTACAGGTCTTGACTCTCTGTGGTCATTAAAAATCCCAGGGTGTTTCTCAAAAAGAGTAGGGGTGTAGCCCCAGGCATAGTGGCCAAATTTCCTATTGGCCTTTACCAATCATGGACTCCTAATATAATCACCATCTATGAATCGGCTTCATCAGTCTGTTCTCATCCCCTCTGATAACTGATGTGTGGTGAGCGTACTGGTGCACTATGGCTGTCGTAGCATCATCCAGGTGGGGGCTACACATTGGTGGTGTTGGATGGGTAGTTACCATTACCTGTAAAGTGCTTTGAATGGAGTGTAAAGAAAAGTGCTATATAAAGTGTAAGGAATTCTTCTTATTATTATTATAAATGAGACATGTCTGCATCATTTTGTCTGTCAGTAATGGAAGGATGGTGTTTTAAAATGATGCCTTCCTGGGTTAAATAATGCAGATTGGGCACCCCTGATGGCAAATAACAGTATGTTGACTTTGCCCTAGTAGAGCCTCAAACATACCAATGAAATAAGTGCATTGTTCTCTTGATAAATGGGGGATATTGGTCCTTTGTCTTTTATCTTTTTTAATTTTCATTAGGTCTGACATTCAGCAGGTTAAGTTATCCCATCACATGTGCTTAATTGCTTAGGAAAAGTGATTATGTGCTTATACAACAAAGCTACTCAAGGGTATCATGGTCTTGATGATCATTTAATATCCAAGATCTGTATACTTATTTTTCCTAAAAAAAAGTACAGAAATACAGAGAGCGGTCTCTTGTGTTGCTTAAAATTCTTAACAGTAAGGGAAATTCTTCGCAGATAAGGAATAAATCTAGTGATGTCATCATTTTAAGACTACATTTCAAAGAACTTTTGAAACCCCATTTAGGCATATTGAGACACTCATCTCACATAATCACTAAAGTATTAAAAGACACTTCTAATTTGTCTTGATTCATAGCTCTTTAGGGTTGTCATTACACCATGTTAATTTGCCCCCATCAAAAATTAATATTTCATTACACCTTCATAAAGTACATTTTGTGAAGAAGTAATGTAATAACTATTCATAAATAAGTAAATTGGTGATTAAAGCAAATCATAAAACAGGAATACATTTATGGGTACAATTTATAAGTTGTTTGTTTCAGAATATTAGGCTGTTTTAGCTTATAAATACATAAATAATTCTAGTGTTTTTGAGAGGTTCAGTCATAACACAGGGCAGCACAATATATGAGGGATGTTAGTTTTCAAATGTATGTAAGAAAATGAATATAAATTGCATTAATATATATCAAAAATTGGATAATATTGTATTCTACACTGACTCTGTTTTAATTTTTTTTTCATTCAGTTTTATGTGCCCTGAATCTCCGGACAGCTGGAAGACAGAACTCCCTGTCATCTTTGTTCTTTCCAACTACTACCTAACCTAGTTTTCTTACACCTTTTATTTTCATTTTTAAGTGTACAACACTGAAGTAATATTCTGTCATGCAGATTCCAGCCATGCAGAATGTGCAGGGGATACTGCAGTAGTTCGTATTTCAGGGGCTGCAGGTTACTACAGAATTTTAGAAATACCTGTTGTGGTGGCTGCACTATTTTGTAAAACCACCAGGTGGAGCATTTGGGCTGTCGCCAGAAAATCCCTAGTTTCAAATCCCGGTCAAGGTTAAGGGACAATCTTTTTTTATCAATTATAGAATTTAAGTTGTATACTATTTAGACTTTTATTAATTTTACAGCATGTTTAACATTAAACTATTTAAAAAGTAGGTATGTTTTATAAAAGCAATATTGCTCAGTTGGATATATAAAAATGAGTTTATTATTATACTGTAGCTTGTAAATCCATGCTGAAAAAAAAGAAAAGAGACACAACATTTCATCTGTGGAGCCTTCTTCAGGTGTGAAGTATTTGTTAAATTTCTGTTAGGATATTTTAAAGAAATTCGTGCTTAAAGAATTACTCGTTATATATTATGTAAACGGAGGGTTAGGGAAATGGTGAATATTAGGAACTGACCAAGCAGTTTAGTCAATAAGTGAAATAATTATTCATAACCCCCAACCTGTAAGTGATTTCTCCATTACATACCCAAGTAGTTGGTGTAAACAGAGGCACATGAATTCTTTATTCTCTGGCACAGCTTAACAGAATAGCAAGCTCTCTCTAGCAAGATTCAAATACTTAGATCCAGTCAGGTTTTGTTTGGATGAACATGAAGGGCCTCTTGCCTAGTGGAAGCTTCAAGATACAATTCCTCCTGACTCCTCTCTTGTGTTCTGAATTTCTTTCACTCCTATCTCTCACTCACTTCTCTCTCCTCTCCTCACTGCTTCTTCTCTCTTTCCCCCCTTCCTCTCTTAATGTTATCTTATATAGTGTGTTTCTAGACTGATCATTGTCAATCATTTACCCACACATAAATTAACAAGGTAAACCAAGGCAAATATTTTTCAATTGTTTTTTATCAGCCCCCCCATTCTTTATCTAAACTCTTCCTGGTCACTTTTACCTGTAACAATGTTATGATGAAGCAGTTTCTACTTTGAAAAAAGGTGTCTAGAGAGGATAATTCTTTGGATGGTGACAACATCTAATCACTGTAACATTTCTGATTTTTTTTTTGTTATGGAATATTTTGTCCTACTGTCAAATCAAATCAAGTCATACCATTGAAGAGCAAAACAGGGTAAAGAAATAAATCAATAAATGGAACAGTATTTAAACTCCTTACCAGTCTGGAATCCATTTTTTTGCTACCACATCAAAACAATGTATATGACCACACTTTAATACATGTCACTAATTGATCCTTGGAGTGTTTACACTGACAGCATCTAATTCATTAATGGAAGGTGAATTTACCTCTCCACCTCTCCAAAAGAAACACTGAACTAATCTAGTAGAACTGACAAAGCCTTTGCCATTTTGATCACTATTAAATGATGAACAAAATGAAATGAAAGCACTTGACCCTGACCACAAATGGCAGTGTAAACGTGCCTCATAACAGTCCGGATTAAATCAATGCTTCCAATCAGATCAGAAGCTTTATTCACCAAGTACAAGATATACGTGGAATTTCTCTTGGTGCAGGTCTCGACATAAATTCCAATAAGATAAAAGTAACAAAAAAGACATCTACAGATAAAAACAAGGTTCAGTGGTATGTACAATTTAAAGTATGTACAGTTTAGTAATACAATGTACAGTGAATACTGCATATATCTACAGAAAGTATTGGTAGCATGTGCCGTTAATTGAAAATGTACAACTGATCAAAGAGGAGGGATGAGAGAAGTGTCCTTGTTTATAAGAGTCATGGCCTGGGGGGAAAAGCTGTGCAGGTGTCAGTTAGTTCTGGTTTTTAGGGCTCTCACTCTTGGTCTCCGCTGAGAGGGAAAACACTGGAAGAGAGAGTGGTCGGTGTGTGAGGGGTCAGCCATGATTTTTCCTGCCCCCCTCCTTATCTTAGACGAGTATAGATCTGTGTGTGTGTGGGGGGGGGGGGGGCTGGCAGCTGATGATTTTCTCTGCACATCACACAACGTGCTGTAATTTCTGCTTTGAGTGTGATGATGCAGAGCCAGACCAAGCTGAAATAGAGGATTTAATGACTGATTCTATTATGGCTGTGTAAAATTGGACCAGCAGTGCTTGGTGACAGCCCAAATGTCTTAAGCTGTTTTAAAAAATGCATGCACTCTTGGGCCTTCTTGGTAATCGTGGTGATGTTCCTACCCCATTTAAGATCCTGTTGGATGACAGTTCCTAAAAATGTATAAGACTGTGCTCTGCTAACCGCTAAACCATGTATTTGTAAAGGAAGAAAAGGCGTGGGCTTCTTCCTGAAATCAATGACCATCTCCACATTTTTTTGTGTATTCAGCTCCAAGTTGTTGACTCCACACCATGACACCAGGCAGTTTACTTCCTCCCGGTATGTGAATTCATCACCGTTTGTGATAAGACCAACCAGAGTGGTGTCGTCCGCAAACTTGAGAAGTTTGACGGATTCGCTGGTAAATGTACAGTCATTCGTTTAAAGTGAGTAGAGCATGGGAGAAAGCACACAGCCCTGTGGATCACCAGTACTGAGAAGGATGGGGTCTGAAATTTGGTCACCCACCCTGACATACTGTTTACTATTGGTTAAAAAGTCGTGGAGGCAATGGCAACCAGAATAGGGAACATTGAACTGCCTCAATTTATCCAGAAGTAGATCAAGAATGATAGTATTGAAAGCAGAGTTAAATCTACAAACAAAATATGGGCATAGGTGTGAGAGCTGTCCAGGTGCTGCAGGATGTAATGAAGAGCCATATTGAAGGCGTCATCAACAGACCTGTTAGCTCTGTATGCAAACTGCAGTGAGTCCTGAAAGGCATCGGTCATGATTTTAAGGTGATGCAGAATGGGTCTCTCAACGCATTTGAAACCAAGCAGAGGTTAAGGCAACTGGTCTGTAGTCATTCAGGCAGAAGATCTTCTGTTTTTTGTGAATCAGAATGATAATGGAGGTTTTGAAACAAGGAGGCACCGCACACTGGGCCAGGGACTGATTGAAAAGATCAGCAAAGATGGAAGTTAGCTGTACAGCACAGTGCCTAAGTGTTGTTGGTGAAACATGATCAGGGCCGGGAGCCTTCCTAATCTTCTGTTTCTTAAAAATACAGCTAACTTGATGCTCAGTAATGGTGATAGGAGGGTGCAGGGTGTGAATTGGTGGGAGTGAAAGGGAGAGAAGAGGTATTAAAGGTGTCACAGACTCACTGTGGCTAGGCTGGGGGGAGGGGGGTGAAGTGGAGATCCTTTGACTCTCAAATCTTGAATAGAAAATGTTAAGCTGGTTTGCAAGTGAGGGGTATGCTACAGCTTTAGAAGGTTTTGATTTATAATTTGTAATGGTCTGGAGACCCTTCCATATGGATGCACAGTCATTTAAGGAGAACTGCTGTTCTATTTTTTCCCTGTGTTGGTGTTTGGCAGCCCTGACTGCCTTATTGAGTGCATACTTGGCCTTTCTTTATGCATCCCAGTCGCCACTTTTATAGGTCTCTTCCTTGGCAGAGCGTAGTTTTCCTAGCTCAGTGGTGAACCAAGGTTTGTTGTTATGTACCTGCAAACAGTCTTTGTTGGTATGTAGGATTCCTCACAAAAACTGATGTAAGAAGTAATTGCATCAGCATAGTCATCCAAATTGTCATTGGTTGTTTTGAAAATGTCCCAATTGGTAGATTCCAAGCAGATCCTTAACTCCTTAATGGCCTCAGTTGACCATATTCTCACTGATTTTACCTCAGGCTTAACAGCTTTAAGCTTTTGCCTGTATAAGGGGATAAGGTGGATGAGGGAATGATCAGAGTTTCCAAATGGGTCACGGATGATCGCCTGGTATGTATCCTTAATGGTGCTATAACAGTGGTCCAAGATTTTGCCTTCTCTGGTAGGGCAATTGATCAATTGTATTTTGGCAGTTCAACACTCAGGCTGGTATGATTGAAGTCACCCATAATGATAACTGGAGAATCTGAATATCTTTGTTCTACCTCTGGTCAGCCAGCTGTTGAACATTGGCAGAAGGGGGGATATACACCCCAACCAGAATTATAGAGGCAAATTCATAAGGGGAGTAGAATGGCTTACAATTGATGATAAGACTTTCCATATCAGGAGAGCACATTCTGGCCAAGACAGACACATCGCTGCACTTTCTTTGGTTAATATAAAAACATAATCCTCCATCTCTGGTTTTCTGACAAAGAGAGGAGTAGCGGTCCACTCTTAATAGTGAGAAACCGGGTAGCTCCACCACAGTGTCGGGAATAATCTCATTTAACCATGTTTCAGTGAAGCAAAATGCAGATATTGTAGAAAACCCCTTTATCTTTCTTACCAGTAGTTGCAGTTTGGCAAATTTTTTGGTTGAGTGACTGCACGTTGGAAAGAAAAAGACCAGGAAGTGCCGGTCGAAAGCTATGTCACTGAAGCCGCACAAGGGAGCCGCCTCGTCTCCCTCGAACTCTCTGCTTCCTTGTCTCATTGCTAAGGGAGGTTGCTTGATGACCGTCCGGAGAGTTCCTTTGCAAAATTTCCTTGGGAATATACTGACATTCTATTAAAAAATTGACATGTAAGAGCTCATTCCAATCGAAAGTAATTCAAACTGTTTCACTATACGTGAGTTTCACAAAAAAAACAAACATGCAAGTCACCAAAACACCTGTGGCTGCATCTTGGGATGTCATTTTTTTTTCAGAGTTGTTGATAAACATTTAATAATACATAAAATAATTCAATTCAGTTTTTATTTACTGTAGTCAATCATCTACATTTATCAGAATCATGTTCATAACATAATTTAACATCATTAAATTAAACAAGATTTTGTTTTTGTTTCCTACATTTATATTTCATCTTCCAGCTAGATGCACTTCCCAGTTGATCAGGCATCAGTAACTGAACAAATGCAAAAGCCCATCAGTGCAAAAAATCCCCAATGTATTGAAGCTTGAAATAAATATGTCTGCAATTAAATATCAGTGCTCTTACAAAAAGCATACACAGTGTATATAAGATTTACCTTACAGTTATACAACCAGAAACATTCCCATTGCTTTGAACCAAGAAATATTTACACTGTGCTTTATCTAAACTCATAGAGACACTTCCTAGTCACTTTAAGTTGTAACAATATATCACCGATTGAATAAGATGTAGTAATTAATTACTAAGTTAATACTTTAATTAACTGTTAATCATAAAATTAAATTACCAATGCCAGGTTTCACAGAATGTAAAAACAAGACCAAATATATAAAACATATAAACTGTTAATCATGAGAAACTAAAATAAAATAGTATAACTTCATAAAAACTAATACTAATAAAAAGAACGTCCCGTTCCACTATAAAGCTATTTGATATTTTCAGGCTCTTGAGGTCTAACAATGACAGGTACAGTGCTAAAGCCCCAATATCATATTAATGAGAGTAATGAGATATTTGAAATGTAATTTTCTAATTTCCAATTGCTCAATGTACTTCAATTTAATTTTAATTATAAAGAAGGTTTCTGATATAATTGCACTCATAACCAGACATTGCACATTACTTCATATAACTCTTTCACCAAGATTGCAAGGAAAGCATTAACCAGTGTGAATGACATATTAAATGACACAATTGAGAATTCAGTAATTAAGATGACCTTTTGGTGAGAAAGCAGAATACCATAAAACACTCAATGAGACTCAATTGATGGTGAAATTCATTGTACATATATACGCTCACGAAACTTGCAAGCCATACATATATGTATATATCTTTTCATTTTCACGCTTTTTTAATTTTAATTATTAGTTATTTAGTCATCTCTGCTTCCTTATTAAGAAAATCCATTAATGTTGAGTATACTCTTCATATTATTGTATGGTTTCTAAAAATATACAGAATTTTTACATTTTGGATACCATTTTATGGTCAAAAGAACATTTGTCTGATACATAATTCAAATAGTGGTGAAAACAACAAAAGAATACATAGAAAAGCAATCTATATATTTGATGCAAAAATGAAATTTGTTTAAACTCGTTTTTAGATGGGCAATCAAAGCACTCTGTCATTGGTTTGCATTGCAAATAAGAAAAGATTCTCAATCAGGATATGAATTTAAAAGAAAGCAACCTACTTTTTTCATTTTGTATGTTTGTAATAAAATCATAACTGATATTTTTTTTCAACTTTTTTTTACAATTTTGATTAAGAAATTGTCACAGGTGGGACCACATTAAGTTGGACTACATTCAGCACATGAGGGAAATCAAGTGTTAATTACTTTCATTTACCTAATAATATAAAAGCTGTGCAAATTCACTTTTTGTAAATGCAGAATGCATGCAAATTAGAACCGTCATTAATACGATCAAGACAGCCATCCGTTCATCCATTTTTTAACAACTTTTTCCAATTCAGGGTCTCTGGGGAGCCAGAGCCTATCTCTGCAAGCAACAGTGAAGACAGGGTATACCCTAGATTGGGTAAACACACACAAACACAGACGTACACACTCACACCTAAATACATTTTTTCCAGAAGCCATTTAACCTATCAGTATGTTTTTGGAATGTGGAAGGAAGCCGGATCACCTGGAGGAAACCCACACAAACATGGGGAGAATACACAAACTCTAGACAGCATGAGTGATGTGTGTATTGTAATTCAGACACAATTAGACAAAGGAAATATTATGAGAAGTAATTGTGAATGTCTAGATGCAAAAATAGACACATTATTACATAACTGGAAGACCAATTGTGACTCATGCTATAAATATATTGAAATCAATATTTCCCCTAGATGCCACCAGGTGGTGCATTTTTTTATTTCTTTCTTTTGACATGATGCTTTATCATTCTTGTTGTTCATCATTTTGCCTTTTTTATTTCTGTCACTTATCTAGCTGGGCTAGAGTAACTTCTTTTTCATTAAAGGCTAACATTTGTTGTTAATCACAATTACTGATGTCTGTGTGCTATATTTTGGCAAAAAATTAAATGCGTGTCTAAAACTTAAAATATATATCACATAAAATGACCTGCACATTTGTAAGCATGACCTGGAATTGTGCATGAGGACCTATCTGCTGCATAAAAAATGGAAAATCAAGTGGAAAATATAGAAAGTGGAAAATCAAAGTGTTCAAGAAGATATTGTATGCAATTTCTTGCATTGCTCAAACCACCTCATAACAGAAAAAAAAGTGTAATTAGTAAAAAATAAATTAAATAAATGGAATGCAACTTCAACACCACATTCATTCTACTGAAGTAGAAATCTAATTTTGCATACTGTGTTTTAACTGTTTTTCTGATGGCATTTTAAGCCAAGTCAGTCTCAGCAACAGGACAACAGGCCAATACTTAATTGTGTCTAGGAACGAAGGGGGAAGTGTCCTTAACTTTGAAAATATGCAATGCAGCAATGCAGCTGATGGGGGCACAACAATATAGAGTTTATGATTAGGTTTTCAAGTGCTTCCATGAAAAATGTGGACAGAAACTTTTTTTTTTGCCCATGAAGTTACCTGCTAGCAATGTCTCAATGAAGATCATGGATAGAGTTGAATCCATGGTGAAACAGAGTGTCAGGATTACCAGTAGTGCAAGTCACAATGACTACAATGACTACAGATCTGTACTGTACAAAACTAATTGTAAGACACGCAATCTGCTGCTGTACAACAAACCAAGACACTGGTTTATTTTATTGAGATAATACAAAGGCTTTTTGTCTGTTAGATCAATTATTTAATCTATTTTAAAATGAAAGAATTATTGGTTTTATTTAGAAAAAAAATGTAATGTAAAAATGTAAAAATGTAATTTCATTCAAAATATTTGAAATAGAAAACCCTTATGCCACAGATATTATTATATGCTATCTATGCCATATGGCATAGATATTGTAGTGTGTTGGAGAGAGGATAAAAAGTGTTTAACTGCAAGTCAGAGCACACATTCTTTGGAGTGTTTGGTCAGGCCAATTGATACTCCACAACTGTGGAGAAGGTAATGGAGAGCCGTTCTCATTTGTCTTTCATTTTTCAAAAAATACTCTTTTGTATGATTGATTCTATAAACGACAGGATCTAGAAACTCAGTGTTTTTGTAAAAAACTGCAAATAATAGTAGGAAACATTGTGTGTCAATGTTTCTCTAAGTAATTGTTAAGGAATATTCATCTTTTGACTGCTGCCTTGTTCTTTGTTTACTCTGTTATCATACTGTAAAATGAACAAAGAAAAGATGTGACTGTGTTGCCTTGACCTTATAATTTACCTTCAGGGTAAACTGGTGGTAAAACCTACTTGATTTATTTACACCCCTCACCTTATAACAATATGCTTAAATATACAGTATGTACATATACATATTAAAGTTTGCAGACATACTGTATGTACTGACAACTTATACAGTATGCAACTTCCATAAAGCAAATTACTTAAAAAAAAGGAAATGGACTCACCAGTATAGCTAATTATACTTACCTTGTTCAAAGAGTTAGCTTGTGCTAGACAACAGACAAAAATATAAAGAGATAAAGTAGTTTATTAAGAGACCATCTGTGTCAGACAGCTTGGCGGTCTCAGTGGAGAACATAAGGGAGTATATCCAACATGAACAGTAAACATAAGGGGATTTTAATGAAAAACAAAATGTAAATGAAACTATCCTAACAAAAATACAATGTAAACACTTTATACAAAAATGGCACATTTTATTCAGGACAATTAACATCCAACCCTTAAAATGCAAATAATTATTAGGGAAAAGTTATACATTTTAGACTTACTGTTATTTGCTTGCACTATACTTCCATTTCATTACGAACTTTTTAAAAGAAAAATATGACTAATTCAAATAATATTAAATGTACCTTTTTTAATGTCTTCTATTTTATTATTTAATCATTTTGTAACTGTAGTGGTAAGCACCAAAATAATTGTTGCAACTAGATCTTGAAGGGGCTGAATATGTTCTTTTAAGTGTTTTCATAATTTATTATGAGCACAGGTGTAATGAATAACACAGATGTCAATTATTCTTTATAATAAAAAAGAATACACAAATGTCATAGTTTCTTTATGCCAAAGGTACAGGTTTGTATTCTTTATCTTATTAATATATAAATATTCTTAATACTCAGAAATTCTGGAGATTAAGGAGACTTAACTAAACAAAGACAAATATTTATACTTGAAAAAAGCTGTTTTCCTTCAAAACTAATTTATATATTATTCAGAACTATTTTTCTGAACATATACAATAAGACTTTTATTTTATTATTGTTCTGATGATGGTGCTATTCTCAAGGCTTGAAAGGCTATGCCAGTTTTACAGAATTGGAAAGCATTCACAGAACATTTTGAACCTTTGGAGTGATGTAGGGTTTTTTAATTTACTGAAACAATTAAAATTGGAATAATAAATTGTGAGAATTCTTTGAGGGCTGTTAGGAGTCAATCAAACACAATATAAAGCAATCACACACACAGCAGTTAGAATAATATACAGTTTATGAATACAACAAATATGCATAGCAAACCAACTACACTAATAATATACTGTATATGTGAAACTGTCTGGCAAGGTACAAATACTTAACCATTCATTCAGGAATTAAAAAGATAATGAGTCGTTTCAGAGTTAAAATATATTGACTATACCATTTTTTATTGTTTACCTCATGTTAGTTACAAGAAAACATTAACTTCCACATTGACCCTCCTGACTGTATATTGTACAGTACAGACAACATACACTAACAGATAGAATGACCTCTTATATGTACTTATCTTGCAAACCACCAGCTTCCCTAGTTCCTGTGGAACAAGCCACACTTGCCTGCTTGTTCACTGGATTCTTCAGCCAGGATGTTTTATTCATTACTACGGACAGTCATCTCATCAGAGCATGGCAGTAGTCTGTCATCTTGCTGTACCTCTGAGGAGCCTTTATCCTCCACGGCAGCCAATGTACCTCTGCTACCCTGGAGTTATGATGAGTGAGAGGTCTGAGGCAGGTGTCCCCAGATGGGTGCTGTGCAGTTCTAATTTGTCCCGGTGGATGAGAGAGTGACCTCAATGTGATTATGAACTGTAGAGATGAAAACTCCAACTGTTGCTTATGAACCTAACAAGTGTCCTTATGTTTTGACATTCAATTTTTCAATTAGCAAATTAATAAAAGACAATATAGCACCCCGTTATAATGAGGTAGCTGTTTATCCCTCCACAATTATTTACAAATATTTAAAGATGATTTCTTGGGCCCTGTGTGACCCTTCACCTCTGACTGGGTGATTTCTTTTAACTAGTATGTTTTTTTTTGCACAGATCCTTTTCCCTGTTTCACCTCCTATTCAAGCAAATTTAAGGAAAGGCCTACCGACTCTTTCAGTGGCTAACTTTCTAGAGTAAGGTAACCCTCCCTGAGTCCAATCCAGCAGGTGGTGTGTTGTACTATCAGTTCCGCCTGTTCTGTACACACACACCATGTGTGTGTGTTTCTTGTCTAGCCCTAGCTAAAACTGACCTGTATAGAACTGAGTGGTTATCAGAATGTTCAGTGGCTATATAATAATCCAGATAGGCTTCCTTAATATTGTCCGGACATATAACAATATATTTTGTAAAAATAAAAAATAGATTTTTATCACAAACACTATGTCATGCATGAAAGCAATACAATTAAATCAATATTCTATAACTAAGTATAGGTTCACTTTATAAATATTAAAAAGTTAGTATTTTATGTTTATCCAAAGGTTTTAATCTGTTTGAGTGTAGATCTTCAATGTAATTCAGAATTATTAAAACAAAACTTAGATCCCTTTGATGTAGAGGAAATTAATTTTTTGGATGGGGAACCAACTACTGAAAAAATGAATCCATTATTCTAAATTTAGTCTAGTCCTTTTAATGTTTTTATTTATTAAATGTTTGTTTACAGAAACATAAAAGAGGGATTACAATTATAACAGCAAGCACTAATAAACGCTTCAAGAGTCAGGCTGTATCCTTAAAATAATCTAAAATTAGGGAAAATGTATCCATTACAGCATTAGACTTTAAGAGATATACCTCTCTAGTAACTAGTGCTTAATTTGCCAATCACAAGGTACCAGAGCTCAATATAAATGCGAGAGAGAGTGAATGTATAAGAAGCTCTAGGGCTCTAGAGTACAAGGTGTCCTCTAGGGCTTAACTGTGACATGCACATAATATCATTGTAACACAAATTGTAACTAATTTCAAGCCAACACCTTCAATAATGTGACAACAAGGTAGCTTAAAAAACATATTCAGTATATAGTTAATGTAATGTTAAATACTATAATGATATGCTGATAGGCCTCCCTTTAACCCTTTAAATTTGACCATAATATAAGGCCTGCCATGTCTACTTTAGGATATAAATGAGAGGTTTCTCTAATGATATATGAATTATAATTTTACAAAATAATTTCTGTTCATTTTTAGAAGGGGTCACAAAACTGAAATGTTTGAAATGTATGAAATACTACACTAACAGTTGTTGCTTTCATGAAAACCTTTTCAGTTTTTCAGTGTGAAATCTGGAAACAGACTAATATGCATGAAAAATTGAATTATTTGAATAAACTATAAAACATGTATATAGTATATTAATGTACATAAAGCTAAGGATGTAAGTTTGTTGGGTTTTTTACATTTTTCCATTGGATGCCAAAATACATATTAACTTAAATGCAAAAAATACATTCACATAAAATTAGGAAATAAGTAAAACAAGTATAATTTCTTTAAATAACATTGTCAGAAAGAAGCAGAACAAATTATAGAAAACAGAAAAAATAAAACATCTTCATGTCACATCTGTTTCTCATGATTAATTTTCAGCTACATACTGACATTTTTGAATTTCAATCAAACCCAGGTGTCAGGGGATATCAAGTATTGATGGAGTTTTATGCCACACCACTGACAAAGGAGCAAATATTGTGGCTTACTGTCTAATGCATATAAGCAGATGTCAGAAACCAATTTGACACATATTCCATCAATCTCAGAATATACCCGTTTGTACAAGAGGAGAAATAAGTAATTTGGCTTAAATTACTTAATAAAGCTGATGAATAACATTATTAGTGGAGTCATTTCTTTCAAAACAAATAAAAATAAAGTAAGTTAATTGCACAGTAGTAGCCATGACATATTTGTCCAAAATGTAAAATGCTGAAGAAGAAATAATTTTAAAAGCAATAATGATTAAAAAATAAATGTTTACATTTTGTTAATATCATCACAATGTGTTTTATTAAACAAACTTCAACTTTATTTTTTCAAGTAAAATATGTTGCTACTCCATACAGTTAAGATATTAGCCATTTATACAACATTTATACATTTTGTGAAGATAGGTACTGTATACTGCAATTTTCATAATTTGAAATCTTCCTTACACTAGAAATGTTATTTAAAGTGTGGTTAATTGCTGAAGACCTGTTGTTTTACTTATAACTTTCAGTTGGAAAAAAAAAGTTGAGAACTTTTTTAATTTACAGTTAGTAAAATAACTTATAGCATATAGCTTTTCCTGGTTTGGTTGTTGTATGTGAAGACTCCAGATCTTGGTTCATAACATAGAAGGTGAAAAATACTGGAATTGAGAGACTGATACAAAACAAATGAGAATAGGACATTACTTCAATCTTGAGAATTAAGTTGGTTATTCTTCTCTGGATTGATTGCTGGATGGCAATATATTTGTCAGAGCATGATGACCACAATGTATACAATATACTAAATTCTTACCAGTGCGTTGTACTAGTATGCAATTTTAACATAACATTCCTTGATATAAAATATGTTAATGTTATTGTATACTATAACATTGTGCCATTTTATTTCTTCACAACATTCTTTAAAAATAAATGATGTGCCAGCATAGATGCATAGGTATTTTCATTAGCAGTTTCTCAAAGCTTATTGTTTCCCATCTTATATTTAGAGTGATAATTATCCACTACTAGAATGCTACAGATAATCCTCTAATTTATTTCTCATTATTTCTACCTTTTCCATAACCTTAGAAATCATAGTACTTAAGTATTGATCTATAATTACTTGGTTAAGTTTTTTTTACTCAATGGTTGTTATCTTCTTGTCTTGAGTGGCTGTTGAAATAGTTTTGTTTATGGTGCATAATCTCACTTCCAGTAAGTGGAAAAAAATATCTTCTTTTGACCCTTTATGTTAATAATATTTAATAAAGATTTTCATTAGACATACCTGTTGCCTTACCTAAAGGTTTCCATTTTTATCTCACAGGCTTTAATTCATCCTTTATTTATTTAACCTCAACTGCAATGTTCTTTCGTATGTCTCCTTGGTTTTTATATCCTTTTTAGCTATGCTTGCAATTTATTATACTTATTTCTTTTAACAGAATTATGTTACTTTTAAAATGTTTTATAAAGCCCTTTCTTTATTTTTAGACTTTTAACTTTCAAAATATTCTTCAAACCACACCATATTTTTCTCACATTGCCTAATTGTTCTCTCACATGTTTTCCTTCCTGTATCTTAATTGTTTTGACAGACTAAACAAATTCTATTAAGCTTTCAAATAAACTGAGTAAGCAAACAATTGCCATGACTACAATCTCAGCATCAGCTCTTGATATCTCTTTTTGTTTTCCATATTCTAGGAAAAAATAAAGTCTCCCATGATAACAACTTTACACATACAGTACATCCCTCTTTTCATTAAAAATAAGACTGCGTTAGAGCTGACAGATAAAATTTGGTAGTCTGTATCTTACTTTTAACACTGTACCCTTTGATTATTTACAGTATTTATAAGTTTGAACCATATACATTGTGTGACATATGATCTAGCTTCAGTCGGAATGCTCTTTTAAATAAATAGTCCTACAGCATACTGTATCCATCACCACATCTTTCATATTTCTTGTCTCTTAATAAGGCTGTATGCCCACTGATATTGAATATCAGCCTCTGCTAGTCATGATACCATGATTACAATTACATTCCTAGTCCTTGTATTAGGAAGCCTAGAAATTAGGAACTTGTAGGTTCCTAATAGTCCTAGTATTTAGGTATAAGCATTTAATTACCTGGTTTTTAGATGTATTATTTTTTCCATTTGGTTCTCTCCTTGACTATATTCCAGACCTATTTATTTTTCTTGGACATTATTATATATAGACTATTATAATATATAGACTATTTACATCTCACAGAAAGACCTCCATACCAAGAAATACTGATACAATTTGGACAGAAATTAAAATACAATAATCAATTAAAAAGTAAAAATATATCTAAATTGAGGAAAAGCTTCCAGAAAATACTCAATCTAAATTGCGTATTATTCTTAATAGAAGCTTATTACTCACAGATTACACATGTATATACTTCTGAAATTTCCCTCACGGGATCAATAAAGTATCTATCTATCATGTCATGGTCTCTCCATCAGCCATGCCTCTGCTCCGTACTGTCTGCCAAAAAGGCAGGATACACTGAGCACCTGGATGAGTGAGAAGTCACACATTACAAGGTTTTAAGTGGTATCTAAACACTGTTCAGTCTCTCCTCAGGAGTCCAGAATTGACGTTCAGTCCTTCACTTCACTTCTCCTTACAGCTTCCCAATTTCCTGGCTTCCAATTTCCTCTGCCTCACCTGGGCTCCTCTTGGGAGCATTGCCTATGGTAGTGTTGTCCACAGCTTTCAGGCTGCTGGGTATGGACTAGAAGTCGGGACCCACTTTAAACAAGGACCTTATGTCTCGCAGTTGACTCCCTCGGCCCAGTCTATGTGCTGTCCTGGTCTCAGCAGGACCCCCGAAAGAGCACGCGACTTGTACAGCCTGGTATTTGGAGCACCTTTCTTATTATCGCCATCCTGAGATCCAAATTTTATTTTTATGTTTTGTTACAAATGGGGGGTTACGAAAATGGTGAAAAACAGGAACTGACTGAGCGGTCAAGTCAATAAGTGAAATAATTATTCATAACCCCCGACTTTGAAGTGATTTCTCCAGAATATACCTGAGCGGCTGGTATAATTAGAGGCATGTGAGTTCTATATTCTCTGGCACAGCTTTGGTGAAAAGAGCAATAATCCAGGCACACTTGGTTGAACAAATATGTCATTAATGATCATCATTAATGATGACAATACAAACACTCTACTACACACAACAAAACAGAATAAAGCTGAACAAGACAGTAAAAACAAAGCATTTAGAGGTCTAACATTCTAATCACCCTGAAAAAAAACTAGGCTTCTATTAAGCATGAAACTCTTAATGCATACAGAGACCACATAAGAGATAAGCTGCCTTCTAACTAAATACAATGCAACCTGCAGATTAATATCTTTCTCTACACATCTCCCTATTCTAAAAATGTACCCTAAGCAGGAAAGACATTTCTAACCGAGTTTTGTTTTACCCTGGAAACCCAAGTTCCCTAAAAATAAAGAACAGCAAGCTCTCTCTAATGAGGTTCAAATATATAGCTCCAGTCAGGTTTTGTGTGGATGATCCTGAAGAAGGGACTCTCACATGGCGCAAGCTTCAATTTCCAGCTCCTCCAGACTCTTGTCTCTCCTTCTTCTTTCTTCCCTACTCCATGTTGTCTATCTGTGCTCTTAATGTTATCTTATATGTTGTGTTTCTGTACTACTCATTGCCACTCATTAACCCACAGCTTACCTGGGTAAACCAATGTAAACTTTACAATGGTCCTCCAACCAAGAGACCCCCACATCTCAACAAACATTCTCTCTGCTTAGAAGCTAGAAGTGTTTACTCTGTCAAGTGTCACAAACCTTATCTAAAATCTAAGATACTCTTCTCAGTCACATAAAGCTGTAACAGTATGCTGTATTATTTCATTACTAACATTTGCAGTGTCACAGATTTGTAACCCATTAATGTCAAGTAAATACTGTATATGAAAGGCACATCTTGAACAGAGAGGTTAAAGGAACCTATCTCTGATGCCTAGAAGAGAGAATACTACCCAGACATTAAAAATCTCCAAGCAACATGCAGACTAATAATAATAAAAAACTTTATTTTATGTAGCGCCTTTAAAGGTGGCTTCTCAAAGCGCTTTACAGGATGACAATAACAATAAATAAGAAGAATACAACAATAAATAAGAAGAATACACAAGATAAGACACAATTTCAATTACAACAATAACAATAGAGGAGACCGTGGAAGGTGGTACTAAGAAGAGCAGAGGGGTGGAGAATGGAACCAGTTAAGTAAAGGCTTTTCTGAAGAAGAAGGTTTTGAGTCTGGATTTGAAGGAGTTTAGAGAAGGTGACTCTCTGATAACCTTGGGCAAAGAGTTCCAGAGATTGGGGGTATAACAGGAGAAGGCCCTGTCACCCATACAATGTAGACGGGCTTGGGGGACAGTAAGGAGGGCAGAATTTGAAGAATGGAGGTTGCGAGGTGGGGAGTAGGGTGATAATAGTTCAGACAAGTATTGAGGTGCCAAGCCATGTAGAGCCTTATAGATAGATAGATAATACTTTATTAATCCCGTAGGGAAATTGATTATAGGTGAGCATGAGGATTTTAAAGTCTACGCGGAATTTGACCGGAAGCCAGTGCAAGGACTCCAGGATAGGAGTAATGTGAACACTTGCACTAGACCTGGTCAGGATTCTGGCTGCTGAATTTTGGACATACTGCAGTTTGTTCAGAGTAGATTTAGATACCCCAGCGAGTAGAGCATTGCAGTAGTCAATTCGAGAGAATACAAATATGTTGATCAGCTTTTCAGCCACAGTTAATGATAGCATAGGACGTAGTCTTGCGATATTTCTAAGGTGAAAAAAAGATGTTTTGACAGTATGCTGCACATGTGGGTCGAATGTTAAGACAGAATCAAATATAACCCCAAGGTTTTTCAATTTTGATTGAAGCTCAAGTACAGAGCCATCTACAGATAGGGTTACAGGACTGGCTTTATGAAGTTGCTGGGGGGTACCAATAAGCATCACTTCAGTCTTGTCGCAGTTAAGATGAAGGAAGTTTTGAGTCATCCAAATTTTTATGTCAGAGATGCAATTAGATAGAATAGAGACAGCCACATCAGTGTCAGGTATGGTATGTATATTTGAGTATCGTCAGCGTAAAAATGAAAGCTGAGGCCATGTGATCTTAAAAGCTGACCTAGTGGGAACATGTAAATGCTGAAGAGCAAGGGGCCTAGTATTGAGCCCTGGGGGACACCAGACTTGACAAGACACTTTTCTAACTCAAAGATCTCCTCCTAGCTGAAAAAGGAACCTACAGTAGGTATAGAGAAAAAAAAAAACTTAAAAGTTAAAGCATAAGAAATTCATGCAAGGTTTTATAAAACACATCTATTTAATATAACCAAACACCGCTTTTACTATAACCCACCTGCATGTGTGAAACAAAGAAATACTTCTGGAAAAATTGGCTGTTATAATGAGGCAGACAGCTGAATATTGTAAATGCAGATCTTTGTTCCAGACAACAAACAGTAGAACATATTTACCTGAGTTTAAAAAAAGAATAAGTTCTCATTCAGAATGTGTTTTTTATAAGGATGATTATTTACTAGCTTTTGATAGTTTTCCAGGAACACTTGTACCACTAGGGGAAAAACAGTATTCCCCAAGAAATAAAAAAAGACTATACAATTGTGAAGATTAGTAGCAAAAGGCTGTATTGTTATTATTTTATGCTGAGTGGTCTGCCAGCTCAGGTTTTGGCTTCTATTCAATGAAAGGAGTATGAGTAAGGGCATAATAAAGAGATCAACCCATATTTCTTCAAGAATGAGAACACACAACACAAAGCATGCTGTCCCTTGTGATTAGTCCAATCCCAAAATGACTTTTGTGTTTTCTCTTTTTAAGTTCATGACAAACTGTCAGAATGACAAAAAAAATTCTAAATGTCTCATTTGGCGAAAAAGAAAAAAATGTTATTGCATTTGAAGCATCGTCGCTTTAGTTTACTAAACAGATTGTAAAATTATTTGTCCTTCTCCTTCTCCATTTTCACATTTTTAAGAAATTAGTAGAATGTACAGTGAATCCAGTTTAAAATGAGTAAAACATCACTCTTTAAACAACAACAAAAATTAAGATATGACCCAAATACACTTCAGTTTGTTTTCTGAGTGCCTTATAGGCCTGGTACTCTTTCATTAGGTGTCCTTCAAGTGCTCCTATATATTTTTTTCTTTTTATGTCCCATAATTTAATTCACATTTAAGATAATTAATGTTCTGTGTTAAGAATTGTGCATTTGGGATCAAATTACAGTTTGGGAACCTCTTAAGAATTTTACAGTACCTAATCCTTTCTTTTTGGTAAAACCATCAACTTCAGTATAAATTTTCATTATTTACTAAATTTTCCATTTCAACATTAAAGTTTTTCAAATAAAATGGAAAGTTTAAAAACATAATTTGAGATTAAACACTAGTGATTAAAAATATTACTTTAAACTTAATTATTAGGGATTTTAATTAAAGTAATTTAGAAATAAAAAAGGGATGATTGGAATTAGTAGAGAATATTGTTTAGACAAATGTTTCTTACAGAATAGAAAATATTTAGTCATTACAAGTTATTTTTTTGGATTTGCCTGGCAGGATTTTCATAACTTCTGTCTTTGATGATGTTATAAAAACAGATTTACATATACATATAATCTTGTTCTATTTACTTAGAATAACAGCCAATTCAAAGAATCCAGACTGGCATAAGAATAAGGAGGCAAACAGCAGCAGGATTTTCAGTACTTTATTGATAAGCTTTGGGAAGTCAGCTGAGAAGTAGACTAAAGACTGGAAATATTCATAGCTCTAATACTATTGAGAAAAAACCTGTCACGTCTCAATTCACTTTGTCCTCTTTGTGACTACTCATTCAATCTTGTGTTCCATTTTCACTGTGAATAATTTTGTCAAAGAGATCTATGACATTATTTTCTGCATCTTTACATGTCTGTGTCAGCCTATGAGCTTATTTAAACAGAGCTTTCAGGTTTTAAATTCTATTTGTGAAATAATCTTCCAAAAAAGCATTCAGAGGCATCAATCTGTGCGATTCTGCTTGTAATCAAACCCTTTTCATAACATAGATGCATTCAAAAGGCAGTAAACCACAAAATAAAGAAAGAGCCTTTGACTGTATGCACATACTGTATTTCATTACATGTATAGGTCAGTTAAAAGTCAAGTGTTCATACAAGTATCCTTTTCTGCAATTTTTATTTTATGGTTGCATCTAATTCTAATGTTAAGTCTAGGCTTGCTTATGGTCACTATTTAATTTGTACGGTAATACCTTGAGACAGTGTTGGGTGCAACGTGTTTTATTCTTGTTACTGACCATCTCTCACTGTCACTTCTGGTCTTTATTCAAATTGCTAACTGTATAAAAAGCACTAAGACAATGCAACTTAAAATAGTGATAAATTTATGGAATACTCCTGTTGCATGTCACAGACGTTCAAGAATAAATAGTTAAATAATAATGTTCAATGAGCCTATTTCCCCATGCATTGTAAATAAATATCTCAGGTTGGTTTCTTTTTTATTTTCTGGGGTTCATATGCACAGAATATTTTAAACTGCCAGTGAGATAGGTTTCTACAGTATATGGTTGCAGTTTTGACATTTTTAAAAAATAGCTTGATAATAGGAAATATATACTGTAAGTCCTTGTGTGTTTGCCATTTGGACTAACACAATAACAGTTTGGAGATTGGAGTTTGGAGATATCAACATTCGGGACTAAGGGAAATTGGACTAATTCGGCACATGTTCTATCGAATGTGGCCAGTTGCTGTTGAAAAAAAAGAAGCTTATATTATAATAGTTATTTTTTAAATGTTAATTTATGCATATTATTATATAATTAGAATTTTTAGATATCTTCTTATTATAAACTAGCTAAGAATAAAATGATATGATTGTCTTTTTTTTCTGTGTCATTCACACATGCTCAGATGTTATGTATCTTTTATAATGTAAATGGAATGTAAATCTGTAGTAATTCCTATAATACAATTTTTAATATACAAAACATGGTCTATTTGACTTGAATTGCTCGCTTTCAGTCAGGAAAGGGACCATAAGCAAACCCAATTTACCATTATAAGAGTTCTTGTTGGATATGAAAGTGACATTCATTGGACCATAATTTCCAAATTAATGCTCCAGTATGGTAACAGAAGACGCTGTGCGATAGAATATGATATCCTATTCTTTGAAGAGTAATGATAGCTCCAGATAGCTCCAGCGCCCTGACAGATTCTGCTGTGGACTTGTACACTATGTCCTCTCTAAAGATCCACCTTAATTCAAGTGCTAAAACAGTTTTCACTTCTTTACCTGATCTGCTGTGAAGTGGAGGTGCTGGTGCATAATATCTGCCATGCATCACCAGGTGGAAGCTACACTTCTGTGATGGATGAAGTGGATTCCTTCCGATTTGCAAAAAAAAGTCTGGTGATCCCCTTGGGATGAAAAGTACTATTTATATACAAGATAGTGATGATCTTCATGGAAGATGTTTCAGCATAGTTATAACATAATTGTGATTTGAAAACTAGAAGAATGTATCATATAAAAATGCAGAAGTCAATATCAGGTGAAACCGATTGTTTTAAGACTTAACCAAAATAATCAATTAATTAATACTCTACTTTATAATTCCACATTAAAGAATATAACTTTCACAAGTGTTAACCATTTATTGTTGAAATGATATTAAATTTTAGTTTCCACACTTAAACAGTAGAGAAAAAATGTAGGAAATCGAATTCAAGAAAAATAAGAAGAGGTTAAATATTAACAGACTTAATACTTTGTCAGAGCTATATAGGTTATGCACAACCTGTCTTATGGTTATTCAACTGTAGAAGGAGTGGAAAAATAGAAAATATGTTGACATTTTTTATCTTGGCCTTGGATTTAAGTCATTTTATTAAGATAATACAAGTTATAACTTTTCAGATGGGATTATCAAGAGTTTACTTTATACAATATCAAAACATATGGTGTTTGTCCTAGGTAGTGTTCCTGTAACTCTAGTTTACAAAATAGAAAATCTTATTTTATTGCAAAATCAGCTTTCAGATTTAGTGTTCTGGATATGCTATCCTTGTTTTGTTTTTATTGAATATTATTTGACTTAATAGAAACATACTAGAACCAGACAAGGTAGAAACTAAAATAATAACATGAATTGCAAAACACTGAACACTGAATTGCAAAACACTTTTTAAAGAAATCAAAATCTGTGTTGAGAAAGAAAAAACAGATGTTATCTGAGAATAGCTGAAACATTGGTGCAACTATGCACAGAATTCTACCTTTGCATTTATGACAGCACATGTCCATACAGCACAACATGTGTACAATGGATTGCCCACCCTATTCACCTGACATGAGCCTGACAGAGCACCTCTGGAGCACACTGGAATTAACATATGTATTGCCAGTAGTGAGCTTCAGCAATTTAATATGATTTGCCAGACAGAAATAAATGCTTGTAATGTTGATGCCATGTCAGGTGCAAAATTGGATAACAGCTAAAGTAAGACATTAATTTTGCTAATTTAAGAAATGGAACTCATTTGTATTTAACCACCTTTAATTTGATAATATGTGGTTTGTGGCCTGGAATTGTACTCCATTTTTTCTGCTCAAGACATAAATCAATCTGTATTTTATTCTTGCTTAGTAAAATTTAACATTCAACTCATTTGATACATTTATACGTCTCTTGGTACAGTTCTCAAGAAAATATTTTTTTGAGCAACACATAAAGATCTGCTTTATTTTTAAAAAACAAAACTTTTCAGTCTTGCTCTTGTCCTTGTTTTGTCCTTTGACATCACCATGTTTGTACTATCTTTTCAGAAAAAAAATGGTTCCTGCAACGGAAAAAAGTGACTTTAAGTCTCCCAAAATTAGCTTGTATTCTGTCAGTGCTGTACAGCTTAGTATACTTTTAAATCCTTTCATTTTGTTGGCTTTTAAGACATTTTAAGACATTTTCCTGCTCGTATCCAGACATAAAGCACACAAAGCAGACCAGTCACAGTCTGCTTATAAGCCAATTTAATTAGGCAAGCCTCTCAAAGCATTTCTAAACAAGACGTCTTTAAACCTAATAAGACATCAAACAACACTGACAGTATGCCCCCAGGAAGACATACACATTGTTTCACAACGGGCAAAATATTCATCTTTCTCCAGAAAGAATTTCAAGAAAATACTACCATTCTTTGCCAATTTCCATTTGTTTTATTATTACACTTGTGATTTTCTTTACATCTTTGTTGAAAAGGCTATTCTATTCATTTTTGGTCAGTGTCTCCAAGCCTATAATTGCTTTTTTCTCATACTGTATCTGAGCCAGAGGCTATGTAAGGAATGGGGCTTAATGTTAATGAAAAAGCCAAAAAAAAATCCAGTCTGGGAAGATAATGAAGCTCAAATGAGAGACATGATTTAAATTGATTTTTACAATTTGATTTATTATGAAAAAAATGCATTTTGTTTATATTTGTAGATGTTTTCATATTAACTCTGGTGTACTTATGCACATATATAACTCATGCTGAAAAGAGAAGAAAGGAAACACAACATTTCGGCTGTGGAGCCTTCTTCGGGTGTGTGACATACTCGTGTGACAGCCAAAAGGTTGTGTTTCGTTTCTTCTCTTTTCAGCATGGAATAAACCTATTGCTTGTGCCTTTGCAGACTACGCATGGTGACGCAGCTACTCACCTGAACTACTTCATATATAACTCAGATGCACTTACTGTACAGTATATTAAACAACTGGACTGGTATGAAAAGAAAATAGCTGTCAACTCCCTCATAATTCAAGAACATAAAATATCCCAGTAAAACAGTGTGCACCTTGTTTTAGAGTAAGCTACCTTGATGAAGGTGGACATTGTCATCATAAAATTGTAACCAACACCCATTGGTCAATTCCACTATTCTACCAGACAGGCACCAACCCTCTAGGTCAGCTTGTTGCATGGCCTTCCAAAGATATTTTTTATCTTACCCCTTATACACTGTTTTCACATGGCTGTTCTTCTATTTTCATTCTTTATGCATACCACAGAACCCCCAAATACACCTGCCAAGTTCCTTGTCAGTCCTTGTGGTGGAGACACGCCAGGCACTGGCTCATATCAGTGCTAGAGAGCCAGATACTGGACACACAGCTCCTACTACTCTTCTTACAGTGAGAATAGAGAGTGAGGCAGTGAAGATACAAGGTTGAGTTTTCTGTTCATTGGTTTGGCTCAGTATTACCCTGGAGGGTGGTCCTTCAAGCTCAGCAATTACAGTTCCCTCAGATGCACAGCCCTTTCAAATCAATGACCACCATTCATTCATTCACAACAAGAATCAACTGAAATGAAACCTAATCACCTCTGGGCGAGAGATCACTCGGAAGAGAGTCCATGCTGCAATCCAAAAGCTCTTTTCTGTCTGATATCCTCCAGGCTTCTTGATTTCATATGCTGCTCCCCTTCTAAAGAAGAGTGCAAAGAGACTTTCCCATTGCTCTTCTCACAGTCCACCACTGACACACATGCCATCACTTAGTACACAAACTTTCTTTCAAAGTGAGTACAGTTGCACCACACTCACACAACAAACACTGTGCTGCTTTATATTGAACCTCAGCACCTGCAGCTGGCAGAACCAACCAACTCAGCCACTCTGCATCCCTGAAAAACATAAACACTCAAACAGCCGAGGTGTGTGAAAGGGAGGCCAACTGAGCACAAGACAGGCATTGAAGACTGTGGGCAGCTTACATGTCACAGCCCTTTCTCAGCCCTTCCTCTGACGAACCCCAGCACCTTAAACATACTCACAGCTGCCAGTGACTTTCTCACACCTTTCTCACACCTGGCCAACCTTCATAAAACTCACTTGCCTACACAGTCTATGGGATCAGGCTTTTGGCCCTCATACCCTATTCCTAAGAGGGAGGGTTGTCTTTCTGTAACATGCATCAGGTCTGTGTGTCATCGTCCTACAGGTGATGTTACCCCCGGAGATATTTGACAGTCCATTTAAACAGGAAAGCTCTCAGTTGCATTTAATTAACACTAACTCCATGCAGCTGTGCAGCACCAAAAGAGCATTGGCTAATGGCCTTTCACACTTATGTTCAAGCAGATACCTTTAGATTGTTAATACTCTGATTCTACTCAAGAAGCCTGATTTGACAAATACCTGCTGTTGTGTATACATGTCTTCATGTTCATCGATATCACTTTAACTCTGACTCACCATTGGATTCCTAAGTATTGTGGTTAAGAAGGGTGCACAAACTGTAACCTCATAAATTCCAAAACTACATTCATGAAATGCCAAATTATGTGTTGAAGTAGATCACTCATGAGCACTTTATGAGCTCCATGTATTTTCCAAAATAAAATTGGAAAATTAACTTTTGTTGTTCATGTATTACTACATGTAGGAAAAAGACATCCAGTTTTAGCAATTTACTAAAAACACAGTTTAAACTTTAATATTACAGTAAGCATACAGTATAATAAAGACATAAATCTCTCAGGTGTTGACTTTGTTGTCATTTGATAGATGAGTTAAGATACATTAAAACCATAACTATATTCTTTATTAAAGTCAGGAGACGACATCAGCAATTGCTCTATAGGTTGATATTTCGTAAATAAGGCTGTTTTAACATATCCACATAGGATTGAATAATTCTGGAAGAAATAATGTCCTAATGCACACATTGAAGCAGATAGAAATAACATTCTGTAACTAGTAGCTGTCTCAACTGTATGGATTGAGTCATTGCAGGGCAACACAAAGCTGTTGACTAAGGCATGGAAAGAAATCAAGGAACAGGTGAAAAATGAAGGAATCAATTCCACTCTGAAAACAGAGCCACATGTAGCAGCTGATGCTCTGGAATACTTTCCATGATTAACCAGATTGTTGTATTTGCATTGTTTATGGGCGATTATCCCAGTTTTCACTTTTCCTGTTATAAATATAGAATGTACTCATTTTAAAAGTGGTGTGCTACTGAAAATGTAGCATTTGTGCGGTGGTATAATTTACAGTACCTATATCAATACACCCTGTATCCTTTTCAGAAGTGTTAAAGTTACCTACTGTAAGTGTGGTTTTATTTTTCCTCCTAGTATCTATTAAAATTCTTTTATACAGAACCTCAAAATGTTCAAATATTCAAAATTTGAACACCATCTCTTCTTAGGGACGATGAATACTTCATAGAAAAACCTTGTATTCAATGTCTTATTTACCAATTAGAGTGCAATCGGGTCTTCCAGATTAATGCTGCATTAATTTAATTTCTGAGAGAACCCCAGTGTTATTGAATCAACAAGATTGCATAAAGTGACAATCTAACCATTACTCACTTTAAGACAAGAATGTCTCTGTGCTTCATTCCTAAATTTACTTGACATCTTATTTGTCAGTAATAAAATAAACATCCAGTAATCTTGTTACAAAAAGCAAATGGTAAAATAATAAACCAGTAATAATTCAATTAAATAAGAATCAAGGTTTAACTACAGTTTTATACTGTATGCAAATGAATTATAAAGATTAAGATTACTGCACTCCCCAAATTAAGGGATTACCAAGCGTAGTAAAGTGAGTGATTTCTTTATTCACAGATACAGCTAGATAACTGAGCGATGACCAGCAACCTTAGACAGGACAAATATTTATTAATAAGGAATAACACAACTACACAACATTACCAATGGTAAACATATAATGGATATTTACACATATCCAAGAAAGTTAAAATAGCCCTGCATTCTACAGACATATAATCTAAATATTAATCACTTTATGAGGCAAAGAAAGAAATTGTATTCTACAGTATATAATAGACAGGACTGTATTCCAAATGAACGGGAACCAATTTTTCAGTTTTAAACAATGGATCATTAACCCAGGAGAGAAATGTTTTGTCTGAGGATTCCATAACCTAGAAAATCAGACGTTTCTCAATAAATTAGACAGAAAATATATTAAAAGTACGGTTCAAGCCTGTTTTGAAAGAGATAAAATCTTTTATGACAGTCCACTTATGATGATCATGAGAATGGATGATAATAGTTATGTCCGTCCTTCCAGTTGATTGTTGGCTTCTTGTTGTTCCTCCTTTTCTCTTCTTTTCTTAGTGCTACTGTAGCTGTTTCTGTCTTGCCCTGAGCCATTAGACCTATTTTGTTCCATGATTCCTTCCCCATGAAGGTAGGCATAATGAACACACTAGGAATAGTTCTGTTACTGTTGAATAGTTATGTTTTAATACTGTATGTCTGACAATGGTTTAACGGTGAAGTAATTTAACCTGTGTTAATTATTAGGAACATTACTTTGATACTGTGTATCTTTTGTCATATTTGCTAAGAATAGGGCAACCAATCTGGGAAGAACAAAAACAGATAGTACTTAGCTAACCTAGCTAAACCCCACATGCAAGAATATATTATATATTGACCTAAATTTTATAAATATGATAAAACTTATAATGTATAATAGATATAATAAGATTTCTGGAATCAGCCTTTCAAGAATTTCAGCCTTTCACTGTTACTTAATTATACAGATGATTCCTAGTTCATATAGTTCAAGAAAATTACTTAAATGTACGTTAGTCACATTTTTCTGAGTTTATTTGTAATAAGTATTGCATATTTCCAAATTACTTTATTTGCTACCTTATAACAAAATGTACAAGACAGGGCTAAAGGCCATCATATTTAAAAGTTATAATGAAGAAAGAGATGTGACAAGTGTTATTGTTCTTTAAAGATCTGTTTAGCATTTTTTACATTGCATCTAAATTTAGGTACAAATTAATTTATGGAGTAAGACAAAGTTCTTTGTTACATTTTCTCCATGTAATAAAATTCTAAATAAACAGGAGAGAAAGGCTATTCATTTTATCTACAAGTACCTTTAAAATTCACTTCTTATTTTCATTTCATGAATAATATCAACTTTTCATTATAGTAAACCAAAGACCACTTCTTAGGAAATGTTCTCTGTTATATATTCATGAAGATGTCTCCCTGATGGAAAACAATTTATTTTAAGTAAAAAAAAATGTTGAAATGTATTTTCATTATTCATAGAAAAATAAAAGGTGTATTTGAATGATAATAGAACTTGTCTTTCTTATGCTTTCATAGTTTATATGCAGATTTACTAGGAGTAAAGAACTTCAGAATGAGGACTATGTAATGGGTAAAAGAATGGGCCTGTTTTATTTTACATTATTTTACATTACAAGGCATGTGCTATTATGTATAGATAATGTATAGATATGTATAGATGTATAGACTGTGTCCCCTTTGTGTTTTGTTATAAATACTGATTGTATGCACACAAAGAAATATGGACAGCATGAGAAGGATATACATTTTTGTGGTTATCTACTGTATTTTCAATGTTATATGTGCACACACTGTACCTGTATACTGTGTATGCAGGATGCAGTGATGCAAAATAAAAATGCAACAGTCTACTAATTACATCTATAGCTGATTGGGCACATGCAATATGGCAGTTCCTTCTACATTTTAAAGACATGCTGGTGAGGTTAAGTAATGTCTCTAAAGTCTCCCATGCGAATGCATGCCCTGCAGGGTACTGGTGTACTAACCAGGATGTTCGCCACTTGACTTGAAATAAAATTGCACAAAAAGTTAATTAAGAAAATGTAAAAAAGCCATTCTTAATGCATGCCTTTAATTCATGAAAGAACAGTAAACAATACTGTCCATCTCCAACGTGAGTAATGAAGACTACCTAATTGTTACTGATATAAGCTTATGAAGGCTGCCTGTCTGTGAGAGAAACACACAGAGTCTGAGAGTCTGTGTTTTGCCAAACAAATGAGATTCTGCTTCAATCAGTGCACTTCACCAAAAAAACTAGAAAGCAGGGGGTTGTGAGGCAATGTTCTGGAAGGCAGGGATCACGACTTTACTACAGGACTGTCTGATTCATCTCAATCAGCCTCCAGAACTACAACTTTTTCCAGATTTTAGTGACTATAGCACATATATTGTGAAGAAAATTAAACTAAGCTTAGTCAATGAATGATCGTTATGCTAGTTGTAGTACATGGGTATCAAGTTAACTGTGTAAGTAGGTAACTGTTCTGGTAATGGAGTGGTGATAGCTCTGAGAAAACTTGTCATCTTGATTGGCTTTCCTTCTTAACTCTGCAAACCTGCCAACTTTAGTCTGTCTTTTGATAGTTTAAGCATCAGCCCATTGGATCCATTAGTATTGAGCACTATTAACACTTACTGTAGGTTTTACAGTGGCTAGATGATCAAAATTAAGGAAGCTGGAGAGAAGTTATTCATTGATGCTTGATAAAAAAACAAAACTACAAAACTAAACCAGGAAAATAATGTCCAATAAGTTAATATTCAATAAATTTGTTAATGATTAGTGAAAACAAAACTAGTGGAATGCTTAAATTATAAGAGATAGTCATGGATTTAAGAAATAAACATTGTGTTTAGTTAGTAGACTATACTTATTCTTTGAACAAGACATTAGGGCAGTTGATAGCATTAAAGCATATGATATGACATACTGTATCTAGATTTCTAGAAAAGTTTGATAAGGTACTTCAAGACAGTTTAATTTATAAATTAAAAGCTATAGTAATCCAAGGTAATGCATGCACTTGGATAAAGACCTTGTTAACAAACAGGGAACGATGAATCATCATAAAGACCATAACCTCTAGTCTGGCTGTTGTTAATAAGGATCCATTGTCTGACCTTTACTAAACATCTTACTACTATATTGTGATGCACTGACAAGCCCCAATGCTCCTGCAATTACCTCATCCAATTCCACGGCACATTCCACATGTGGAAGGTGCTTATCAGGACCATCTTAAACAAGATCAGGCCGGGCTTATCAGCCTCGCTAGGGAACCTCACACACTATTTCAGCCCTGAGGGACCATTCCTCAGGGCTCAGACATTAACCCTAGTGAGTGTTTGCACTCTATTTCAGGTTTTTAGATGGTAACTACAGTTTTTCTTCCCAGTTTCTGGTCCCAAACCTTGCCACCACTAATCATGTATCAACCCCCCCGACCTCATCCCGGTCCCGTCATCTCTCCTGCCTGCCGTTTCCTACCTGCTTCATCTGCGCATCTTAGCCATCCACCATCCCTCCTTATATTTCCCATTATCATCATCCAATAAACCCCTTAGTCTTCACCGCTGAAAGGCTCCAGAAATAATTTATTTGCCGTGCCACTTTTCCACCAACTGGCCTGGCATAACAAATATTAAGTAAAATGAATAGTTGGAGACTTTATGTTAGAAAATACAGTGAAAATGTTTACCAAAATAATGACATTCTAAAAGACCCATTTGTACTGTCATTTTGGAAAACAAAGCATATTGTAATTTAATAATATGGAAAGCTTACAAATGAGAGGAGGTCATTCAGCCTATTGTAGTTCAGTTTGTGTCTAGTAGTAATTGGTCTCAAAATGTCATCCAGCCATTTCGTGATAGCATACAGGTTATTGGCTTCAACATAATTTCTGGGTAGAATGGTCCTCTTATGACTTTTTGCTTTTTGGTGCTTCACCAACCAGATTCTGAAGAAGCACACCAGTTTGACTTTATCATTGTCTTATAGGCTTTTGAAGGCATTTTCACGGCCACAATGAAGTGGATATCTCCATTAACTATACAAATCATGTAATAACATTACAATTTTCTGAAACAGTACCTGGAAAAACAGCATAATCTGATTTTTTGAACATTTATTTCTAGCTATTTTCTTCATTTCATTTTATCTTTAATATGCAGAGACTACACTTACAAAATCAGTTAATTTCACTTTGAATATCTTTGAAGGATTTGCTGACATTTATACTAGGTTTCCTTGGAGGTCTCCCAATTCAGTACTGACAAGGTCTAGCTTGGCTTAGCTTCTGGGCTTTGATAAGATCAGGCTTCAAGCTGGCAATCTAAGTCTTAGAAGAGAAAAAAAATACTATATAGGGATCATTTTGGACCTGTCCTCACAGGTAAGTATTAATTTGGATATAATTGCTCTTATTGACCTGTTTAGAGAATGTAGTTATGCAATCTCAAAACCAGATTGTTTATTTTGTAAGGAAAATACTTATTTTCAATAGAGATCTGCTAGAAGACAATTTTATGCAGAATTAATCCTACCTTTTGTTACTGTTGCTGTTGTTTCTCCATTGTTTCCCCAGACTTGAAGATTATGAGTTGTATTCGGTGAATAAAATGCACACATGGACACTCCACCATGAATTCCTAAGTGGACACAAAGGTTGCTGCTGGAGAACTAAGTCTTCTAACATTTGTCAATTTTATTTTAATACAAAGAAATTAGATGCATTCTAAGTATCTGTGTATATTAAAATCAGAAGACTAAATTACATGCATTTTTACATTATCTTAAAGTGTTTCCTTGACAGTTACACACTTTGAAGTTTTAATTATGTGTATATAATTATATATATATAGTTTAAAAAGTAAATGATTACATTTATGTTTTCCATAACCCCTTAGGCATCAAAGCAGTAATAAGCCTTAGATTTTGACAAATAGTCTGAAGTGGTTGGTATGTGTCTGTCCAAATAAAATTAATAATTTATATAGCCTAATATAAGGTCGCACTTTAATATTTATTTTAATGCAAATAATTAAAGTCACGTTGGTTGCATTATGTCCTACAATTAAAAATAAAACACATTTTAAACCTTATTAATATTAATTTGTTACTAATATTTAAGGAGATGGCATTGAAAAGAAACGGCAGTTAATAATCTGCTATTATTTCCATTACACATTATAGCAGAAGAATGAGTGAAGGCCAAAGAGGAGAAGTAGCATTCATAGTTTGAATGTAAATCCTTCTGGAAAGTTTTATACCGTTATAGGATGATTTTTTTGTCATTGTCATTGCTGTAGACTAAGACTTGCTCAATTAATAACTCCTGGTCTGACTGTCTGACATATTTCATTGTTGTGTATCTATGATGAACAAAGGAGGCTAATACATAAGCCTACATAGAAACATGCACTTTGAGGTGAACATGGTAGGCTAGAGCAGAATAATAGAAAAAGACAACCTACTGCACAGTGGAAAATTGACAGAGAACAACCACATTAAGGAGAATTAGGATTTTTCTGTCCACTTCTTGTATTAGATGGAAAAAAGAAAATAACATCTGTCTTCCTTTGCCCTGAGGTGATATTTGACAGGCAGTATGAGTGAAAGGAGTGTGAATTAGAGCAGGTTCACTTTAATACTGAATGTTTTTTGGTGAGACAAAAGTGAATGTGGTACTGTTGAAAAATGTATAAGAAAATAAAATACAGCATGTTTCAATTAACCCCTTGTGTATTTACCATGCATCAGGCATGTCATAATTAAGGTGTTAAAGCATAAACATACATGTATTGTGACAAATCCCTGACTTGTGGTAGCATGGATCCATGCACATAAAACACCCAAAGGACACCTAAGCTCCAGGTGTTATCCTACTTTTTACTTCAGTAGAGTTTAACACAAGGTTATCAGACAAGATGCTATAAAGAACATACATTTAGTAACTAAAAAATAATGATTTTTCCTAGAACTAGTTGTATCAATTACTCACAACCACCACCTTCACTGTGCAAGCCTTTTATATATAAAATACACTAATTAAAGCAAGAATGTGAACAGAAAACACAAAACTGTATAATTAACAGTTTAACAGTCTTTAAGGCACTATTTACAGGCCTTTAGAGGAGGACCAGTGGCCATTGCAGTCTTTTCCTGGTTTGGCCTGTCACAATTTATAAAGTATACAGTATATCCCTACAAACCATAATCTTAAAACTTTACGTATTCTTAATTTCCCAATGAGACACAATATGTTCCTTATAAATTAAACCTGACCAGACCCATTCTAGTAAATTAAATATCTAAAATCTGTTCAGGCACCAAGTGAGCTGAATGAACTAGTATTGAACTAAAACAAAGTGAATATTTGAAACTCAGCAACACTTGTTATTTCAGGTTTTTACATTTTTACATTTTTTTCCAATAAATTGTGAAAATGTAATAGGACGTGATCTAAATACTGTATATATCTAGATAGGTGGACATTCATTTTCCCAACCATGATTGTGCCAAAAACTCCAATTTAGAAACACATTTAATATCACACATAGCAACAATAGTTGGAAGGAAATAACAATTTAGTTTTAAAATAGAAAATAAATGATTTTTATCATCTTAATAGTGGTGGTATACTCATCCATTTTCTAACTGCTTTATCCAATACAGGGCAATGGGGGACCAAAGCTCAAGGCATTGCTGGGATAAAACCTGGATGGGAAGCCTGTTCATCTCGGGTCACACAGACAGAGAAACTGACATTCAGACGAGGGTAAGTTTTCCCAGAAACCCATTAACCTTCCAGTATGTTTTTGAACTGTGGGAACCAACAAGAGCAGACAGCAAAAACCTATCAATAGTATATATATATATTATTTAATCATTTAGTATTTTAACATTAAAAAGTAATGTCATAGAAAATCCATTTATATTTTCTTGTTTTACTTGCTTTTTAAAATATACAGAAACTGTATACATTTTGATAACTGTCCCTCCTTAATTCTCCCTCAGCTTGCATTTATTGTCTAAATTACCCTCCTGTCGGTATGTTTTATTGTTATTTTGTTATTTTAATTGGAATATAAAAAATGTCCTGAGATTATATTTTTTCCAGTTTAAACAAAATGTGCAATGCACATAGATCTCCACGGTTTGGAAAAAATATGCACTATTCCAGATGGCAATGAATAGTTTTATTTTAATTAGGATGCAGAAATGGCTTAATAACTATTGATTAAGGTTTAAAGGGAGGTAGAAAGATGGAAAATAAAATCCAAAAAGTTCATTCCCTAATTACACAGCATTTTAGGCACTGCATATTTTTTTAAGAAACTTTACTCATTAAAATCTTTTGCATATTAAGAACAAGAAAATATCATCTGTTCCAAGTAACCAGCATATGCTATGAAAACATAACATAAATGAATTCATCAGGAATCACACCATAATCATTTTTATTGAAAATAAGACAATGCTGGAATCATATTTTTTAGATTTCATAAATTTATTGTGTTTCTTTAAACAAAAACAAGGGAATTTGTGTTTGTTTACAGAAAACAAGGCTTTGTCAGGAAGGGGTGTTCATTGGGGGAAATGAATAATACATTGCTTAAACATCAGGTCTTCTGTAATTTTATTTTCTTACTGAAATGCAATGCTCATTCCTTTGTGATTTTTAAATGTACAGTGCATATGTTTTAATATGACAGCTGTTTTGAAATAATAATTTGAAACAGAAAAACAACAACTAAAGTAAATAACCCAATGGATTTTGAAATTCAATCTCTTTGTATGCTCCTAAGTGTTTGTGAGAATATTCCCAGAGTAGATACATCAGTGATACCTAGCAAAAAGAGGGTTTGTAATGTTTTACGATTTGCATCAGTCTTCACTTGCTATCTTCTCTACTCTTTGGTAATGTGATTTCATGAATGTTCTTGTTCTGTTTTGCATTGTCAGATTGTGAATAAAAAAAACATTTAATTGAACATGCATTTGCAGTGTTAACTAAAAATAAATAAAAAATAGTATGAAAATGTCTTCTTACCTTCTTACCCCCTGGGGATAACGGGGACTCTACATTATAAATGTAGATATAAAACCCCAAAATAAACTCACAGTAATAAATAATGTGTTCTGCATTGACATTTTATTAAGTAATAGACAAAAAATCTTGCGGTTATTTTGAAAACATTTTGACATGTTCCTTTTAACTACATTGCTGCTGATAGTGTTGCAATAGACAATGAAGCACTCATAGTTTGTAATGTAGGGCACTGTGCCCGAGGTACACTTTGGTACAGTACAGATAAATGTTTTTCCCACAAGCAGTTTAAAACTATACAGCATCACGCTGTATGCATGTAGCATGTCTTTGTCCAAGTTTTAAAACTATATTACGGAAAATCAAGTGTTTAGAAAAAAAGGACTTTTTTGATTATGTTAAAGAGTGACAAGCAACCCCATCCCCCAAGCAAAACATAACAAACATGGTGAGGTGTAACACTCTTAGCCTGCATTATAATGGAATAGTTAAGTTTCAGTGTTTTTTTAATACCTTTTTATTATTCTCGACTATATTTATAATATATTCAATTTTGTTTTAAGGCTTGTTGTAAAGGATTGTCTTTAATTGGCCAACTTGAATAAATAAGGTATTTTGAATTGACTTGAATTAAACTGGTTGGACTGTTTTTTACTCCCACCGTTAACAGTACTATGATAATACTTTGAGCTACTGTATATGAATGTATTTAGATCCTTAAATTAATATAATTAATTTCTTTAGATTAAATTCTATATTATAGATAGGCAATTCTATATTATATTTCCTATTAAGTGGATTTTAAAAATTATGCATTTTTTACTGCAATAACGAGCACAGGTATTCATAGAAAAAGTTAAAACATTATAGCTTTTTATAAAGTATATAAACTTAATATAGTCAGAGCGAGCACATCAAAAACCTTTCCAAAATAACCACAGAAAGTGACCAAGTGAAAGACTTTGAAACATTAAATGTGTATGAAGAAAGTGGAATACTGTTGTGTAATTTATATTTAAAATACTACTACCAGCCATATACAAGTTGTATATAATATTTATGTTTCTAAATTAATATAGTTTATGAGGTTTAGAGATGTTGTTTCTTTTGTTTTTATGTTCAGGTAACAAAATTTCCTTTGAGTTGTAAAATTCCATATTTATATTCCTTATTAAACGGATTTAAACATGCACAGTAAAGAGATTAAATGAAGCAATCATTTCACTAATAACAACTAGTGCACCACAAGTTCCACCTATCAGTCATTTTGGGCAGCCAATCATGTACCGCGGTAGTCCACAGATGGTATGGCTGGATACAGGATTTTACTGTGAATTTTGAATGCCTACATCTGTAAATATTGTCTAAAAGTAATTATATGAAAAGTGTGGAACTAAGTCTAATATAAACTGTGCCCCTGCACGTCATGTCGTATTTGCATGTATTTTAGAAATTGATTAATCTTTAGTTGTTCTAATAATGAAACATAACATGAACAATTCATGCCTGATATAATCACACCACAATAAGTGTTCAAGCTAAATTGTAGCACATCAAAATATGTGAGCCACATTCTTTTATTATGCTTAAAAGACATAGCTCATGAAAATTACTAAAAAATACAGATTTTGTGCTTGGTAACATCTCAAAGGGTTGTGCCATAACTTTACTGCAACAATAAAGAGTAGGGATAGGTCTCTGGACCACAGTCATCAACTGGAATTTCATGGGTTCAAATCAAATCAAAGGTTTTGAGCATAGTTGTTTTACCCTCAGGCAAAGTACTTCAATTACGCTGCTGTAGTATAATGACCAGCTGTGCAAATGGATACTAAGTTAAGCTGCTTTGGATAAATCTAAATTACTACTATTATTGCTAATTATAATAACTTCAGCACTAAAGACATTTTAAACACTGTGGTAAAGCATTAAAGGTCATACCAAACAATGCAATCAGCTGTCAACCCTGAAATAAGCGTGTAGCTCTCCATGTGTACTAGAACACTAACAGAAGCACTGTTGACTTGCAGTCATGTCCTGCACCTAGATTTCATGTGCATATCATTGGGAGATAGGTGGAAATATGCTTTGACTCCCAGATACGTGAAATTCCTACTTTATTCTGCATCTGTATGACTGCAGGGATGTATTAATTGATATGATGAATTTATGTATTAATTTGGTTTCTAATTAACTGATCACACTTTCAGTCTATAAACGTGATTAATATGTTATAAAATATAATAGGTGCCTCATACCTCTAACCCTTGAGCAAGGGTTTGGCTTAGGGATGAAGTTAGTGTATATTTATTTTACTATGGACAGCTCATTTGGTCATAATTGATTAATGCTTAGTGGAGAAATCACTACATAATCTGTGACAAACCACATCTAAACCACTTAAAGCCTTGTATAATATCAAGGTATTGGTTCCATATACCAGATGTAAGGATCTAACAGGTCTTTATTTCTTTACGTTTTGTGAATTATTGATGGCTGGAAATGACTATAATATTTTATGTATGTGGTCCACTGTCTGATAGTCTGCTTAAACATTTATGTAAATAGAAGAGTAGGGAATGAGAAACACCACAGATACCTTAAATGTCAGCAAAAGTAACCAAAAATTCCGAAGTGATAAGACAACAGGCACATTTTATTTAGTCATTTTTGTAGAATAGATTACATTTATACTTGCTCTTTCATTCATACTGCTTACATTTAGATGCATATATTTTATACTATACAGTATTTCAACAGTGATCTTGTGTCACTGATTGAGACAGGTGCTTCATTGTCTCTGAAAATTATATTGAAAAGATGTCTAACTGTACTGTAATGTAATGATATATTATATAATTACTATAAATTACAGTATATACGTCTTAGAAGAACACACATATAAGTTGCCTCACAAATTTAAATTTCTTTAATAGTAGATAAAATTACATTTGGAATTAATTTAACTTGGAAAACATAATCAAAAGTACATTATAAACAAGAACATCATAGAAAAGATGAGGGAGTGAGGGAGATAATTCAATGAGATAGGAAATATAGAAGTGTCCCTGAGTTAATGCATGAATAGTATAATTATATGGAGAAGCACTGATTATCTGCCATTTGGTACAGACCGGAACTGCTGAAAATCTCACAATATAATGGCAAATTAATGGTAATCTACCCACTGAGGTATGAAGTTCAAGGTTTTCTGTCTAATTCAATCCTTGTAAATATGATGCAATACAAAAAAATTGTTTAAGCATAAGGTTTTCTCTCAATTCAATTTTTCCTTAACATGCGTATCGTTTTTCTTTTCATTAGTTTGGTGCATTACAATCACTTTTATCTCATTATTGTTAGAATTAGAACAGATAACAAGTTTCATAGAAGAGATCTTTGGTTTCTTCTTAATGCAATTGATTTTAATTATTGTATGTAAACAGTAATAAATGCAAAATTAAAAATTAAGGTCTTTGAAGGTCTCCTCGCTTAATGTAAAATTTAATGTTACTGTTATTTGTTTAATGTTATTAAAAAAGAGAAACCATTCCAAAAAACTCAAAATGTTCAGAAAGATCATCAGACATTCATTGGAATATACTAAAAAGCTTCAGTGCAAACAGTTCCAATTGTTAATTGAAAGTGGCATTAAAGGAAAGTGTAGAAATTAGTTTCACATGTTTTTTCTTGCACTGTATATGTTCTGAAAGAGCAGGTCTACGTCAGTATGTCAATAAAAGATGTGAAGAAAACCAATAATTATTTTATAAACGCCAAACCTTAGAAAGAGTAAGGTTAGTGGATGATCTTGGTATAAAAAATTTAGCAGACTTCAAAAAGCAAAATACAGTAGCTTCTACAGTACATCATTAAATATCAAATACCATTCTGCATAAATGGCTTCAAGGGCCCATTTATGATTACAGTGAAGATTAATACATTGCATTTCTACAGCACTTATAATCTCAATGGATCCCTAAGCCCTTTACAAATAGGAGGAAACCTACTTCATCCAACACTGAAGTACAGCAAATACATGGGTGAGGTGCAGCACTTATTATGTACCAGCAACACCATAGCTGGTTCTGCTGAAAAAGTGAGAATTAAGTTGAATTAAGAAGGAACTTTAGATAGGCTGAATTCTGCAAACTTAAGTTTTAGTTCAGTTTAGCTAGAACACTTAGAATAACAGAAGTACACACACAAAAAGCATCATGATTTACAAATAATTAAGTTTTGTGCAAGTTTTGTGTGCTGAAAGACACAGCCATTGTGGCTAAGTGAACACAATATGAACATGAGGAACAAGTAAGGTTTACTCTATGCTGAAAAGAGGAGAAAGGAAACACAATGTTTCGGCTGTGAGAGCCAGGTGTGAGAGTGTGAACCTTGGGGCTGCCCTCACACCCGAAGAAGGCTCAACAGCTGAAACGTTGTGTTTCCTTTCTTCTCTTTTCAGCATGGAATAAAACTTTAACTTGTTCCTTTGCAGCCTACTCATGCTGATGCAGCTAGCTACATGAACTACAGTATGAACTTGTCCTCAAATCCACATTGTGCTCCACAGAGCCAAGATCTACACAGTATTTTTTAAGCTTTGATATATGGCTATAGAGATCGCCCAATTGCTGTATTCATGCAAAATAATAAGCAATAATTTAATCAGTCAGTGACTTTATTGTGTACAGTCTGTTACAAAAAGTGTAAGCATAAAGTTCTAGATCAGTGAGTTAGGTTGGGACCTGTACCAACAATAAGCGTCTCTGCTATCCTCCTAATTATCTGATCAAGGTACATTTTTGGAGATTTTATTAATCCTTGACTGAAATGGTTTTGTCACATTACTCTAGGAACAGTAAAATGACTGCTGAATTAATGCAAAACCACCACATTTTAAGAATTATATTTGAAAATTCCTTGGAGAAGGTTATCAAAATATAAGCTTTTAATTAAAACAATTACAATACAATGCACATGGTGTTTCACAAAAGAAATAGAACAATCAGATGTGAAGGATGTAATTATGTATTTTAGACATAGATATCAAACCAATCAAAGAATATATGAACAAAAATACAGATTATTTTCAGTATACAGATACATTTTCAATATGTAATATGACAATGTCAAAACACAATCTTGGCATTCTTGACACATGACCTGAACAGCATTTATATAGACTTCTGTAGGATGTTACACCAGTTTCTTGTGTACGTATGCAATATAATCTCTGGATTCACTAGGAAACTCCTGCCAGACTGTGGGGAATATGCTATCTAGAGTTTGAAGTGAAGCTTCTTGGAGCACAAAACCACAGTTTATTTTGGTACATGGAATGTACGTACCTTGTAAGACATATCAAAGTTCTGCAAGGACCAAATATTTGCTCTGCACATTCTCGTAGAGCAATGTTTTCAATGAAAAACATTTATGTACTCCAAATTCATAATCTTTTGACAATGTACATGTAGAGAGTTTGTGAAGAGGATTCTTAAATCCATAAGACAGCAGTATACCAGGTGGATATTTAGGCACTCATTTAAACCATTAAATGCTTTTAAGTGAAGTTTGCACATTCCTTTTTCAAATTCTAAATGATTTTCTTTAGTTGTGTTCATTTATTGATTTCCACCAATAAACTCATCTTAATCAGTTTCTAATTGTGTAATTACAGCTCCTGTGCTGATTGCCTAATTGCTGAGAATCAACTAACTAAAGGGACACAAGGAGGATAACAACTTACTGTAAATTAAGGCTAGGAATCCCGAAAAGATCATATGATCAAGGACATTTTAGGTAATCCTACCTGGGTATGTTTTCACCCTTTGTCACAAAGCAATCCTTTTCCCATTTGTTGTTTCTGACAGTAAGATTATTTTTTTATTTTCCTTATGTACAGGTTGAGCAATACAATAAGCCTCAAATTAACCTCACAATTAACAATGTTAATAACATGATGCTGCATTATTATTTTAATAATTCTAACGCTAACTACATCATTATTAATTTAAATATTATACAGTTACATCACTGAATGTCATAAAACAAATTCATAAAATACTTCACATACAAAAGAAAATCTTTCATTATGCATTTTGCTTGTATGGTCATTTGCCCCATCGATGAGAATACAATGTAAGTTGCTGGATGTTGAAATTCCATGCACTACAGTCTACATCCCAGCAGATAGGTCTCTTTTTGTATTTTGGCATAATTAACTAACATGCTATTTACTTTTGTTTCCTTATGACTTTGAATTTCAGACACATGCAATCTGTCTTTCAAGACTACATTAATGGCACATTTAAATGCCAATGGCATTAGATTGTTTTCCAGTATTGGTTGCCTAGTAACCTTGTTGCTGTTACTCTCTGATTAGGTGCTCATGAACATCAAGCAAAGGCTGTTTGGACACTTGATTTGTTTTTTTCAACCCCTGTAATTTTTTTTCCTTGTTACTTTGATTTTAGGAAATTCCTTTCAAATATGTTGCAGGATACAAAATATATCTGTGTTACTGTGATTACAACACTTTCTTCGAAGACATCCTTTAAAGAAAGAGGAGGGTCCATCATTTTCTAGTCTCCTCTAAAGGCCTTTTTTAATCAACAGTTCTAAATTCCAAATCAGATTTATTGATGCTTCACAAGAATATGTGTAATATTACAGGAAAAAAATATACAATAACTATTTTATCAATCTTTTGTTGATACAGTTTAACATGAAATGTTCATGTTTTGGGTATGCCATTTTAAGAAAGACCAGATAATGTAGGGAAACAAACCTAAATGAGATATATTTTTCTTTTACAAATGCAATACTTATTTTCACTGATCAGATAATGGCATACAATAGAGCAAATTAGATATTATATTTTAACCTATAAAATATCACAACAATAATCATATGAAAACACAAGAAACATCAATTTAAATTAAAAGAAAATATTGGTCTTAGTCTTAGTTCCTATTCAAATTATTTCTTAATTTATGCATTCAGCCTTTTAGCCTTGTAATACATATGCCTTATATGTATGAACAATTCAATTGCATTAAATATATTTTGCCTGACTTAGAAAATATATATTTTTTAATAATACTGAAGTGTTCAATTTAATCTAAACAAGAATGTGAAACTCAAAAAAGAAAGTAGGCCAGAGCATACACAGAAATTAAATGCAAGTGCATTTAGGACAGAAAATAGGACAGTTCTTTACGCAGATTTCTGAGGTTTTGGAACAAACTACCTAATCTAGCTGTGGAAATATATTGACTGTGATCTTTTTTAAATGTAACGTAGTAGTAGTAATAATAATAATATATTGCATATAATTGGGACACTTCCAAATCAATTTCTAATTTATTGAGCTACAGTATATGTGAATATTTGTCATCCTAGAATTGATTGTAGTTGATTGTAGGTCAAAGAGAATTCTCTGAAAGTCTCACCTGTGTTTATACAGAGGATCTTTGCAGCAGCTTCAGCTCTTATACAGAGAAAATATCTTAGAAATCTAACAAAGACAGTAAATGCAAGGGTAGATATTAAAATTCTTATTTCATCATGTTATTCAGGATAAATGATTACAGTAATGTTGAGTGTTGGTATCTAGTAATGTATCTTGAAGTCACATTAGTGTTAATGTGACATTGAGTATTTGTAAATGGATTTCAAAGTGTATCATTTGTTTACATTGTTCTGTATTGACTGACTGATGTGTTTGAGGAGCCATACTTTAATTCTATTGAAAAGAACACAGCCTAAATTACATCAGTTTTCTTTTCATTTTTAAAGAACTTTGTTCTATAAATGACAGGTTTCAATGTTACCTTTTTTCATCCAGTCCAGATGGTTTCCAGAAGATCAGAATCAGTTTTAAAGAAAATGTTTGTGGTCTTTACCATTTAAGACAAAGTTTACAAAGCAAAATCAATAAACTCTTATATGAAAGCATATAATCTCACAAAATCCACTAAATAAAATATTGTGCTAGGAATAAAGGTTAAATTAAACATCATTCTCAAAGACAGATCTTCACAAATTATTATATTCTTATTTTGTTTTTTTCTGGATAAGAATCAAATACAGTACCAGTAGCTACTCTTTTGCATTGCATGACCATTGTATAGCAGGCTGATTGCTCCCCAGTGCAACAAACAGTTCTCAAAATGTGTGGTAGATAGCAGGATATATAAAATAAATCACTTTCTTGTCCAAAATTCAGCAGCCAGAATCCTGACCAGGTCTAGTGCAAATGATCACATTACTCCTATCCTGGAGTCCTTACACTGGCTTCCTGTCAAATTCCGTGTGGACTTTAAAAACCTGTCTAAACTATTATCGCCCTACTCCCCACCTCGCAACCTTCGCTCCTATAATTCTGGTCTCCTTACTGTCCCCCAAGCCCATCTACATTGTATGGGTGACAGGGCCTTCTCCTGTTATGCCCCCAAGCTCTGGAACTCTCTGCCCAAGGATATCAGAGAGTCACCTTTTCTAAACTCCATCAAATACAGACTCAAAACCTTCTTCTTTAGAAGAGCCTTTACTTAACTGGTTACTATTCTTCACCCCTCTGCTTTTCTTAGTACCACCATCCACATCCATATACATCCTCTGTATATTGTAATTGTGTTTTATCTTGTGTATTGTTTTTATTTATTGTTGTTGTCATTCTGTAAAGTGCTTTGAGAAGCCACCTTTAAAGGCGCTATATAAAATAAAGTTTATTATTATTACAGAGCTTAACCATTGTGGTGAAAAAGCTGTAGTTTAGTTTAGTTCAGAAGAAGTAAACCATTATATTGAAAACATTGCTAACAATAAAAGGTTAAGTGCACCCAACAATACAAATTCCAACACACTTTTCACCATGTTATTTTTTTGTAGTTTCACTTTGAGATGCCACCTCAGGAGTAAATAAAAATGTTTTTCTGGGCAGTCATAAAATGCATGTCATATGTATATTGCACCCAAATTTTGAAAAAAGGCTTTAGTAATTGTTTCTCTTTCAAACAGAACATTCACAAAAAGCCCATTTGGTTGAAAACTGTATGCTCAAAATCTGCTTGCACTTTATTTAAAAAAAAATACAAATGGAATAGCTGTTAGTTTTTTTCAGCAGTTTTAAATGCATTTGTCTGTTCACTCAGGAAAGTGCTGGAGTTGTCCATAATAACTCATTATTCTCATTATTACATAATAACTTTCAATTCTAATATTTAATAACCATTAAATTTGCATATAAAGTATTATGAAACACCTGTATCTGATGTAGTAGTATATAAAAGCCTTCATGTCATACCACGTGAAGCAATATTTAAAATTATTTTTGTGATACTTTTTACGAGAGCATAGCAGGATGGCTGGAACTGGAGTTTATCTTAATCGTCTCCGTGTAGACAACATTTATCATATTATGCACTTTAAGTCCAATCCAGATTTTATATTGATTTTTGACACATAAATAAGTGGAGATTTTAGTCAGACAACAAAAGTTACAGTTGAGATGACTACTAACAGATACATCATAAAAAGGCAAGAACCTGATAATATGACACTATGAAATTCGATGAAGGCTTTACGTTTGGGAGAGATGACAGCAACCAAGGTCTGCTTTACCTCTGCTATTTTAACTTGTAATTCTCCATGACATAAGGTCCTGAAAAATTACAAGTACAACCGTAAGCTTCACTTTCTTGCTGTGACTATTAAACTTTATCACTCTATTACACTCTTTCTACATCCCTTCTCCACCCCATTTCCATCTTTCCAACCGCAAAACAGGAAATTGCAACCGTATATTTAGTATTTTTTAGAATTTTAACGTTGATAAGTTTTACATGGCCAAAAAGTTAAGAAACTTGCATACAATTAATTGTAGATACACAACTAGCACTATAAAACAGTACATTGCATCATCTTTCTCAGTTTACCTGCTGTCTGTACTTTCTCCCTTGCTTTACAGAGATATTTACCATATTATTTTAGTTTCCATGAACTCTTGATTAATTCAGCACTGTACTTTTCTTTTATTTGTTGTACCCATGAATTTACATTTAAATTAATCTTAGGCTTCATAGGGCCCATTACAATAAAAACAATATAATCGAAATTTAACTGCAAATAATCCTGTGATTAATGCTTTAGAACAAAATACTAACAAAGTACTGGGATAAAACTAGTAAGTTCATTATTACAATTTGTATACATTTTTAGGTGCATTTTATAAATTATTTCAATTACTCAATCTCAAAAGGTATGTATTGCTCCCTAAATGTAACTGAAAAATGGTATTCAATCAGTTAATGAATCTCTACAGATTAATCAATGTAATATTATTTCTATTCCCAGAAGTAACATTAAACAGACTAAAATACTGTTCATATATTAATATTTAATGAACACAAAATAATAAAAATAATCCAAATATAATACATTTTTATATAGTATTTCCAATATATATCTACAAGTAATGCATTTAGTTGTTAAACACATATTTAATACTCCATGTAAAATGTCGGAAAAAAAGCCAATTCTGTATGTTTACAGTATAAGGCAGGATTGACAACACACAACTGCTGTCTCTTAGGATGGGATGCCTAAGAAAGGGACAATTTAGGATAAATGATTAGGATACACCATTTATACGGGAGGTGAGAGGAGAAAGTAACAAGTGCCAGAGAAAAACCCACCACACAAAAAAGTAATACAAAATATCTAGGCAGAAAGGTGACTGAGGAAGCAATCAAACCTAGGAGCATGGATCATAAGCTGCCACACCATGCCATTAACCAAAAGTAATACATTTTTTTTTCACTTTGGATAGAGTACCATGTTCTTAAAATATCATTAATGTTTCTATGGGCAACCAACTGCACTGTGTGCATATTAATATCTTAATATTTAGTAGCCTTAGCCTTGTTACAAAGAGATGCAGGTGCACATTCCTCCCATACAATATTATGTTGTATATTTTTATTTTATGATATTAGATACTCATGAGAATAACAATGAGAAAAACTGGTAGGGGGGTATAGCAGACATTGCCTTTAAAAAAACTAAATATTCAAGTACAGGATCAGTGTAGTTGCTTCTGTATTCACATCTACTAATCATTATAATGCAATATAATGAGAATGAATGTTGTGTGTTCCCATATGAAATAGAAACACTGGAAGCTGGAAGAATATTTACAAATACAAGACTGTTAATAAAGCATCTCCTAAAAGAAGGGGGTGGAAAATAGTTTATGGACTACATAAAATAAGTTTTTTCTTATTTGTGTGAAGTTATTACTTATCTGTTGCATACTATATTGTTACAAGGAACAAAATAAGTAGCAGAGTTCACAAAATTTTAAAGTAAAAACATTTTTAAAAAACTCATTACTCATTAAAAAATGTGCTACTTAGATGGTGACTGTATATAATAGGTCACTCCAAACACTTTAATCATTTTTTTTATTGAGTAAGCAAATTTGTTTGGGAAATGTGAAAAAACACTTTTGCTTTTCTACAGCATAGAAGATTTGTATTTGAGGACTCTCAAAAGACTTCAAAATTAAATTGGTAAGCCTAGCTAGAGAACGTACTGAATATTTTCAATGAATGAGGGGACAAAATGTTTCTGTAAGTGGTGCATTTGCAATGTAAGATTTAAATAAGCAAAAAAGTCAACCATTGAATTCATCAATGTACTATTCATATACTGTAGATTTTTGGCAAACATTCAGGAGTTTATATTATTTTACAACTACTTTCAGTATGATATTTGTTCTGGTTAATAGAGATAAAATTACATAACAACATTTTACCGTTATTAGAAAAATTTCAGAGGTTGTTCTTTTAGACAGCTGCATTTTGCTTCAGCACTTTGTGGAAGCCTAATACTACACAATATAACACCTTGCAGCTAGAGACTAAGAGGCTGTGTGGTACACTTCCTGACTTTGCAATAATGCACAATGAAGTGTTGCACTAAGAAGTGTTTTGCTCTCTCAGTGAATTTGACATTTATGTTGCAAATGTGTCATTTCATAATCTTTCATTTCATAACCTTATAAGTGAAAATGAAATTTACAAAAATTGCAGTTTATGGCATCAGCTTGCATTGTACATTTAAATTTAATTTTTGAAAGCAGTTACAATTGGCAGCCATATGTATAAATAGGAAGAGAGATGCACTACACCATTTCAAAACTGCCTGTTTTACATTAGTAATCACTAGAAACACTAGTAATCATTTGTCCTTTTCAATATAAATTGTGAAAACTCTATGATATCTACCTGCAGCCTGGGATAATACTCTGTTAACAAGCCTTCCAGGTGTTGTTTAATACCATACCATTTCTTTTAAGATCTCAAGCACAAATTAATGGCAATTTTCTCTTTGAATTTATTTCATGGGATATAGTCCATCAAAACATTTCCTTCTTAAATGCTGATAATTTAGCAGATAGATAAGAGATTTGATCTAAGCTTCATTTTAAGCCTTTATCCTCTATTTTTGCCATGACTTTTCTGTTTTTAAACACAAAAAGTAAGCCATTTCAGCTTCCCTCTGTTCTGATAATACATTTTCATGGTTTCGATCCTCCCTTATCTCTCCATCCACTTTCTCAACTTTTATTTCTGTAACTCCTTCTAGTGTCACTTAGTATCTGTAAATCAAGCTCCTTTACCTAGTCTCTTGGCCTACACTCTTATTTGTGTTACAATTGATGGTATTGCCCATACTATTCATTCACTCTACTCAAAAATGCCAGAGTCTTACTTGCACTTAAGAAATTTTGTTTGTACTATTTTTATCTAATTTCCAGCCCATTTCCATTACTGTCCAATACTCTTAAATACATCATTGACAGTCAGCTGTTTAAATTGCTGTGTCTTGGGGGGAGGACATCAATTGTTTAGCTTCATCTTAGAGCATTTCTTATAGTGTTTGGTCATGCCATTTTAAGCTGTCCTTTATTTTATCTTGTGAACTGAGACAGCCAAAATGGCCAGGGTCCAGACGACCATGCAATTATAGCACTGTTTAACATTGACTGTATAATCCTTGAATAATTCATTAAGAAAATCTTTTAGTGAATGGTACAGTAACAAAATAAGGCAGTATAAGACACAGATGAAGCAAGAAAAAAGATTGGTAGTGTAAAAGGTACAGCACAGCAGAGAAGTATAGATACTTCTTTTACAGGCTGAAGTACCGAACAGAACAAGACCTCTGTGTCTCCATACACCTCCATGATTCTTTGCACCTTATTGTCTATGTGCACCTCCTTATATATAGTGTGCTTCCATGAACTTAGCTTTATTGCATGCCATTTTTGCACCTCTTTGCTCTCTGTGCACTTCGGTACACCTCTGCTCTCTGGTACACCTGAGCTTCTATTCTGATTAAAAATTATAGTCCCTTCCAGTGACATACTGTACAGTCAGGGTCTCTGTTCCTGACTGCTTGAAGTCTTCTGTTATTTTGTGCAATTCTTCTTAGCAGCCCACTGGTTGCTGTACGACTTAATCTAGGCTGTTATTCATTACCAGGAATATTTCCAAAAATAAAGAAAAGGACAGAAGAAGAAGGAATCCACATCTTATCCACTTCATAATAGTTTGACTAATGAGCTTTCTGACTGCGTTTTCATATACTCTAGGTGGCCTTTTATTACCTGAATTAGTCCTTTCAAAAGAAGAATAAAAAATGCACATGTAGAAGAAGGGACACCACATATCAGGACACAATATAACAGGTTCAGCAATCTCTGCTTGTCTGCCTAAAGATTACATTGCAATTATGATTATGTACTAATTGGCAAGAAGCTTCCTTAAGATGAAGGCTATTTCTCCTGCATTACATGACTGGTGCCAGTGCCTCTAGTACATGTGAAGTAGATTCACATGCAACTTGCCAATCAGATGTTGGTTCAGCCACCTCCTGCATCCTCAAAAGCAAATTCTATACACTTGTTCACCCTGTGTCTTGCCAAAGCATTTACAATTATCCGAGAGCCCTAGGTCTGCTTTTGCTCAACTTAGTCCATATACTGCAGTTTCTTGTTTTCTCTTTGATTCCTCTGCCTTCACTTAAAGACAAGCTCCCAGTCTTGCTTTTCCTGAGAATACTTTGTACTAGCATAAGGAATTCTATTCAAATGTTGCACACAGCATGGCACTCCAAATGACCAAACTTGCTCAGATAAAGTAAAGGTCAGTAAAGGGGAACGGCAGTCCCAATTTCTCAGACCAGTTTTTAATTATCTTTAACAATATAAATCAATTGAAACTATCTCAGAATTTTACAAATTTCAAGTTAATTGTAAAATTGTGAACTTTGTGCAAGTACTGTATGGTCGCCATGTTGTCACAGACAGATGAGAATCCACTGGTCTCAGTACAGGTAAGAGTGAGAGTGCGAATTGTGACATGAGAATGAGTGTTTGCATGAATTGTGATGTGAGAGCAGCCCTTCCTGTTAACTAGTTGCTCTAAGCAAATAAGAAACATGGTCTTCTAATAACATTATTATGAGTGTCTTGACTTCCATTCTGGGGGCAGAGGTGGATTGGGAAGAATTCTGAGACAGTCACACAGCCATGTGGTACATTAAGGCTTCACTGCGCCACCTGGTAGTTGTACAGAACAGTGCAGTCCTGCATCAGATTATTTGAAAAAATAAAAAGTGTTACACAGAACTGTTTGCCACACCGTGACCGTTGTTGTAGTATGTTGCATGACATCTCATGCACTTTAAATGGCTACATTTGTAACTGTCTTTTCTGGTCTATTTTTGTAATGGTGGTTCTGGAAGATAACAAAAACCTGTGGCAAGGGAAGAGTAGTCCTCATAGTCAGCTACAAAACAAAAGTAGTTCCTGCATTTACGGGTCTCATTCCATGACACTATCATAAGATAAGTTTTTATATTAAAGTGTCTGACTATTTGTCAGTTACAGTTAAAAGAAGTTCAAGTTAAATCTATTTTAAATTTTAAATTTCACATAAGTGATATATTTATTATTTAAACGTAATTACAGTTCTAAATACTTGAAAGCATCATACACTATTATACACAGTTATTCAGCACATTATTTTTTTAAAGTAATGCAACATCATTTTATTTCGTCTATTAAGAAATATTAAGTTTTATTTTTTGTGTGCCCATGATGGTGGAAATCCAGAAACACATCCATCTACATAATATTTGTAAGTAAACTGAAAAGATTAGAAAATACTGAACACATATTTGAAAGCAGCTGAATCCGGATACTGTATAACACAAACAAAATGAAAAAAAGATTTAACAGATACTAAAATGAAGCCAAAGGGAACTGGTATAACTACAAAAAGAAAGAAAAAGATGAGCAATATCACAACATGGTAGTCTGAGTTGAAAGGGATTTTTTCACTTAAAAGGGGCATTTTTTATACATTAAATGAAGGTTGATGTGGTGAATGAGGTCAGTATCTGTAGCAAGAAGGTTAATAAGATTTTTTTGAAACTTTAAATCACCAGAGTAATGTGAAATGACCTGTAAGGTTAAAACACTTGTTACAACTTCTATCTTCGACAAAGAAATGGACTTAAACTGGCCTGCTGTAAAAATGCTTGAAATGCAGGGAAGTATGCATTGCACTTACCAACATGTAGTAATAATTGTATAACTATCAGAATTAACAGATTTATGTATATTTCTTGATAGGTTTTTTTTTTATGTGATATAATTTGAAATTTTTGTGTTACACAAGACTGCTTAGAGTAAATATCTGGTATTACACAATGAATTTAGATTTCTTTGACCACAAAAAATTGTGATTAAATGATAATCTACAGAGCTACTGCTAAACCACTATTAAAAGTGTGATATTTATTATACTGTATGTAAACAAAGTTTATGGCATCCTTGGTTAGAAATCTAAATTAAGTTGTAATACATGCTATACAGTACATTTTGACATATTTTAGAATGTCTGTGAAGCAGATGCAATACATGTTTTGAAGGTAAATGTAAAAAAATACATATGTTGCAAGTTGAACAGACCCCTTTGGAGAGGCATAAATCTTTCACTCATATCCCAAAAGCTGGAGGCAACAACAATTTGAGTATATTCACTTGACAGATCTCTGAACGATTGAAGCTGCTGGTGCTTGAATTCAATGAGGATCTCATTTTTAAATGGTCTTGTCTTTTTCCAGAGTATCTGAGCATCACCAAATTCTAAAGCCTGCTGAAAAGAAAAGACAGAAGTAATTGCACTTAAAAGCACAACACGATATGTGAAAAGGATGTATTTTAAAACAAAATCCAAGCATATTGCATATGCTTACAATATTGTGAGGATAAATGAATGAAGAAACTGTAGAGGTGTAAGAGACCAACTGGTTTGTACTGTTGATTTGAAAATTTTGAAAATTATAGTGGAATATTCTGAAATAGGATTGGATAATGCATATTCTGAAAAAAAACTATAGCAATGTACTCATTTATAAATACTTTACAGGATCATAGGGTGCTGTTTTATATAATATATTTAGTTCTTATGTTTGATGTTCAGCAGCTCTAGTTACAGGCAATGTCTGTAAAATAAGCCCAACACTGTGAATACAACTAGTGACATAGAAGAGAAAAGTTCACCTTCTAAATCCACTAGTTCCCAACAGAGGGCCTCAGAGTCGAGAAAACCGTCCCACTCGCTCTTCCCTGAAAGCCGTGTGAATATCTCTCACCAATAACACCTATTACCTTAATTGAGAGGATTAAAGGCTCATGCCAAGAGTCCTCAGCTCAGGTGCACCCTTTCTCTACACTAGAGAAAAAAATATATTTTACAGAGCGTTAATGCTTGCCCTTAACTTCAGAAAAAAAGCCTTCAACGTGATGATATCATATACCGGCATAAGACATGAAGCCAGCAAACAGGGCAGCCTAATAAACCATGCATGGTCACAGTCTCTCAAGTTAACTTGAACATATGTAATTCTTATTTGTTTGTTATTAACTTTAAAAATGTCTGGACAGGTTTCTGGTAGGTAAGTATACTTAGCATACTTTTTATACTTTATTTCTTTACTTTTTTAACATTAAAATGATAACTTTTATTTTAATAAATAGAAAATTGTTTATGCTCATAATATGGAAATATTGGAAATACTGGTTGTGACTGTGGTGTCTTATATATGTGCTCAGACTTAGACTTTTGTGCTCAAATCTACTTGTTTTTCTAAAAACCTAATCTGAACAATCTAATGAGATATTACTAAGTGAAAAATCAACACAAATTAATGATTTATTGTACATGAAAACCAGTTACATTCTAAAACAAAATGCAACAAGATTGCCTTATCTTCTTTTTATCTACCTAATAAACAAAGCTTCAATTTATCATCTCTCCCATACTTCTTTTCACATATTTTCCGTGCTTCGGACTGGAAAATTCAAGCCAATGTAACAAATTATAAATTAAATTAAGCTAAATTAATTTAAAGAAATTTAGATCTCAGATGGAATGATGGCCAAGAGTAAGAAATCCTGTTTAACAGTTTTAATATTTAATAGAACAATTTGGAAGGATAATTTTAAAATACCATCTTAAATAAGATAATCTTTAAATCAAATCAAGCACAAAAACCTTTGCTTCATCTTTTTTTATCTCCTACTAGTTTTCAAACAGTTACATGCTAGTCGAGATCATTTTGTGCTAGTGTGTGTCTTACTGTTCTTGAAACATTAAAGGGAAACCCATATGTTATTTTTACTTTTCGGGTTGAAATGAATCAACAATGTTGAGTGCATTTAAATTCACAATGAAACTACCAAGTACATGGGAACAAGTACAACCTCCAATTTACATCACAAAAGAGACAAATTTTCAATGTATGCGTAGTGCCATACTGCTGTCATGGTCTGCAATTCAGAACAAGGCAACAAAGTTTCTGAGGCTCTGTTCCATTAGAAACATGCTTAAGACCAAGGCAATATGTTTTTTAGATACTTTTAAGTATTGCAAAAAAAGATCAACCTGGACTCTCTAGCACAGCCAGAAGTCAATGCAACAGAAAAACACTGTGAAGAAATTATACATCTCATTAATTTGCGTAATTTATTTCGCATTTCAAGGAAGGAGGAGAAAATCAATTATTTTAAATTTTTTCCAGTTCCAAGCAAGGAGAGTGTCACCAACAGTTTAGGAACACAGCATAAAGCAGGCAGGTACAGAGAAAGAAGAAAGACAGAGGATGACAGGAGAGGAAGACAGAAGGCAAGAGCTCCTTGTCCAGAACATCAAGGGAGACCACATTCATGTTAAATATTTCAACCTTCTTAAGAGACCTTACCATTCTGTTATTTTTAGGAAACAGAGGATTTCCTGTTTAAAGAATCCTTTGGTTAAAACCAATGCATCCTGGTTTGTAGATGCATTTTTAAAATGGAAAGATAGGTTTCACATTCATTTTGTACTGTAGTATCCAATTTTTTAAATATAGATTGAACAATTAAGTACTTTTTTGGTTTAGAAGACAGCTCTTCTTTTGTATTTCGTCTTGTGGCCTGTGTAGGCATTATATAAGAGTTTAGTACTTGGTAGCAGTCTGGGGTTTTCTGGATGGACAGGATGTAGTCCTCTGGTATGCCTTGTTTATAAGTTTGTAAATAGTGTAACTTGTATGTTGTATGTTGATGTCGTGTTTTGTTTAGTGTGTCATTGTTATTGTCAATGGATATTTGTTTAACACAGTTTGTCTGCATTATTACTCTTTTCACCAAAGCTGTGACAGCGAACAAATAACTCAAGTGCCTCTAATTATATGAACAGTTTGGGTATATTTTTGGCAAAATCATTTAAAAGTTGGGATTTATTATTATTGAATTTAGTTATTGATTAATCTGCTCAGTTTATTTCTGATTTTTTTTATTTTCATAACCCCCTATTTGTAACAGTATGAAATTTCGTTCTACTGTAATTTCACATGGCGTGCTTATTATTAGGAAATATAACACAAAATAAGGAGTTGTACCATACAGTACAACATTTTGGGCCTCATTCACTTGAGATCCCTACATGGGGCCTGTTTGATATTTGTTAATATAATCTGTGATGCTCAGTGACTGAGGTCTGCGATTTAACATTAATTGTTCATAAGATGGATAATGATAAAGCTATTATGATCTTGGAGGTCATTCTGTCAAAGGTGTCTAGCACCAGAGATGGAAGAATCTCAATGTCACAAATAACAAACTGAATTTCCAGAAGAAGAAATTGGTGTCTATAAATTGCTGGGATGAATAAGCATTGGTTAAACTATGTTACAGATTTGTTTGTTTCCTGGTCAGAATTAAATTGGGTGCTTTCTTTACCATCTCCATCTCAGGCATCCAGTGCATGATAATGAGTCCCGCATGTGGAATATATGGTGCACTATTGGAATCATTTTTAATTGATGATTATTCTCATCTAATACACTCATTAGAGTTAGATTAGAGTAGCTTAGGGACAGCAATATAATGCATTATTTACCAACCAATCACTAAGACAATTATATGCAAACATCATGCAGTCTAAAGTACTAATTTATATGTGACTTATTATGTGTGTAGTCTTGAGCATTTTAGTATGCAGGCACACCACGCATAAAGAAGTGTCCATTTTAGAGAACAAGTAGAAACATTTGAGTGGCTAGTGTCTTCTGTCACTTTCTGACTGCTGAAAGGGAGTAGTACATAATTCCAATCAGCAAGCAGCCTCTGGCTCTGCATCTGTCTTTGCAGTCCAGTAAGAGAAATTGAGGAATATGGTTACAGATAATCTAAAGAGGTAATGCATGCCAGTGGAGTTGTGGATATAGATATTCACACATAGTCTGAAGTTAGTTATGTATTCCTTTCCCACTAATTCTTACTTATTTGTATTGGTTCTCTCTGGACTAACTTTTTTATTTCATTAGTATTGGTTTCACATTTAGATTTCACGGTTTAAATAATAATTAATAATAAATGTAAAATGAAAACATTTCTCACTAACTTTTCTTTCTCTCTCCAATGACTGTTTCTGGTCTTCTTATTTTCCTCTGTTTCCTGTTTTCAGTTATTAATTTGTAGTTTTTTTTATTTTAATAGTGGTAACTGTACAAAAGGTGTTAATTTGAGGTATTGTAACAATTGTACATCCTTTTTACTGCCACTGTTTGTATCAGAATTGCACCACTGATGATATAAAGCTTGACACACTTGCCAACTGCCTACTTTAATTGCAGATTTTGGATTGCAGGTGCCTCTTTGTTCTAGCTAAAAGACATTTGCCATGGAACAAAGGAAGGAAACAGATGTAATGTAAGTGATGGACTAATGGATTTGCTATCTTATTTTATTAATAAAAATATTTTTAAGTATAACAAAAAATACATATATTATATATTATAGTATGATAAAATGTAATGAGGGTTGCAGGGTAGCACAGTGGTTAGGATAACAGCCCTGGGTTCAGTTCCTGGAGTGCTATCTGCATGGAGTTTGTATGTTCTCCCCATGTTTGCATGGATTTCCTCCCACAATCCAAAAATATGTCACTTTGTTAATTGGCTTCTGTAAAATTTAGCCCTAGTGGGTGAGTGCCTGTTTGTTTCTATGTGTGTCCTGCAATGGACTGGCCTAAGATTTTACATTTAGGGAGCTTCCCACCTTCCACCCAATGCTGGATAGGGTCTGGGCCACCATGACTCTGAATTGGATAAGGGGCTACTGAAAGTGATGGTGATGATGAAAATGTAATGAATATAATGACTTCTCCATCTGACTAAGGGGATCCCTCAAAATATTTGCCAGTCTATTGACTTTTCATTGTGAGACATGTTAAAGAAAAGCTGGACAGTCATTTCACTGTTTTTAAGTAGGGTGTGTCAAAGGAGCTTTTTGGGTTGTTGGTAATTAACTGTAATAGGGTTTTAATCAGGTGTGCATTCACCTGTCTTTTTTGTATAAGTGAGTGTCGAGATGGAATTAGTGTTTTGTGTTGACTGAAAGGACTGGACTGGGATGGACTATTATTGTAATCTGGGTGATAATTAATTGTATCTAGTTCTATGTCAAAGTAGGTAAGAAGGAAAGGTTAATTCCACACTTAAAAGTAGAAATAAACAATGTTTCATCTGAACTTCATTCATTTGTATAGACCTAAGTAGCCTCCTTTCATTGTTACCATTCTTATATTCTTATTGTCTTACATAAGTAAGAATCTAATGAATAAATACTTTAATACTTTAATTTGCACAACAACTTCAATGCCATAAGAATAATTATCCCTAGTAATAAGCAGTTCAAAATCAGATATACTCAGAGCTGATATAAAGCTAATACATATTTATGTTCCGTCTGTACTCTCTAATGATTTAATCCTCACAAGGATTCAAGACCTGAATGGTCATCAGCAGAGTTCCAAATAAGATTTACTGGTGTTTTTTTAATTACTTCTGAAGTGGTTGTCTGTATCCTTTCACACAGATTCAAAGACTGATTACTTACAATATCTCTATTGATTTACACATTGCTGTCTTCCATACTTTATCTGGAGTTCACTGCCCACATTTTCATTCCTTAGGCTTCTTTTCATATTCATTCTGATAGTTTATTTCCATTGATGATTTTTCACAACCCTTTTGCCTTATTTACCTACACACCTGAAGAAGACAACACTAAGGCTTCCATGTTAGGACATACTTTGCCTTCCTCAAAAATCTTTCTCTCTGCTCCAAAACTCCCTCCTCCAAAACTATGTGTCCTGCGGCCTGCTCTGAAAATCCCTACTTCCTCCTCCATCATCAGATAGCATCACATAATTGATCTTTGGTTGCTATAACCATTGTATAAGTAACACAATCATAAAAGTCTTAGCCTGGTCAACTTTGTCATTGGATGAAACCATTTGTCATAATTTCTAAGGAGAATTGAAAAGGAAGATAAAAAGACATTTTCTGGACAGATTTAACATGCTAATCTTCTTTAAGTTATATAAATAGGGAACAATTAGTACAACAACATTAACAAAACAATGAAGGTATTGTTAAACACAGCAGGTTGGTCCATGTGTTATCAATTGATAAACTCACCTGATAAAATGTTCAATTAAAACTGCTTTTAAAATAAAAAAAGGTGTTCACCTAAATGATTGTAAATAATTTGAATTATTTTAATACAATGACTGTGGACATTAATGTTACATTATTGACTCAGTATTGTTCATTTCAAGGAAATGTTCTATATTTAAATTTGTGAATAATAACTATACTACTGTCTTGCAGTAACATCACTATTCCTTTATTCTGAGATTTTGAGTTTTGCAGGAGGAAGGAATGACTTTTGGAAAGGGAAGGAAGGGAATCAAATATGGAACCACCAAAGCATTGTAACATTGTATTCTACCTTCTCTTTATTGTTTATTGTTTTTACTTTGTAGTTTGAAATCTTTTCCAGAAACAATACACTCACACAGCTTTCCTGATCACTGTATATAAAGTATCTACACAGTACTGTGAAGCCTGACATAGGCTTGCTTTGCACTTTGGAATTTGATTTTTTTTTTGCAGGAACTTAATATTTGTGGACTTTTATTTTTCTTCCTGCGACCTTATCCCACTCTGTGGATGTCAAAAAACAAAAAGAATCACATGACACGAATATTCTGTGCACCTTACTATGTCACACTAGCATATTCTCTGGAAATTTCTAGTCAACTAAAGTTAGCACTGCACCTTAGCTCTACACATAACTATTTTTAGGAGGGGGCGGTGAAACATGACATGAGGTGTCATCCAGCAGGAATTAGATGCGAAGAATCCAGCAGCCTCTTACCAAGCCTTTATGCTCTTAAATAAGCACTAAACAAGCCGTCCTGTACATGTCAGTATCTATACAATGCGACCCGCTCCAGTTACTCTGCATCTCATATTTTGTAACCTTGGTGCGCAACTTCTAGAATATAATTAGTTTTCCACTTTTTCAGTTTTTACCAAGTTCATGGAAATTTAAAAAAATGCACATTTTAATCAAATTAAATTAATTTAAAAATGTTAATTAAATTTGAAAGATTTTTACTGATTAATGCAGATTTTTCTTTAAACTCAATAATTGTCAATTGTTTTCTTAAAAATATTATCACCTAATTCCTAATCACCTAATATTTTGAAGTGTAGTCCTGAAGGTAGAGTAGTTCTGAAATGTAAAACTCACTGAACATATAGTTGAGTTACTCAGAAAAATAATAATATAAGGCAATGCTTATTAATAAGACAGAATTAAGTGCTGCTGTGCTTTTCCCAGTGAGGACCCTCTCTCTCATCTCATGTTGGTGCTCTGATTTAGCGATGTTTGTCTTCCTGATGAGGAACAGTTCCCAGGTTGGGATGTAACCCAATTATGTAATCATGATAGATGCCTACTCTTGGCGCCTGGTTGTCTAGTGAGACTCTAAGCAAATCTGAATCATGGTCCTAGAGTCAGAGGTCATGGTCAATCATTCCTCAAGTTGACCAACCAATCAGGAACCTGCAAGGTGTGGAAACCCCATCTGCCTGGCACCCTCTTGACCAATCACCAACCATACTGTTCTCCACTTAAAAGTCATTGCACAGAGCTCCGAGATTGCTCCTTCGTGCACCCTCACACTCCTTCAAACTCATCTGAGCAATTTGGCTGTCTGACAATCACGTGACCGCCAGTGCTCTAGTCTGGGTGTTGGGACTTTTTCCCAAGTGCCGAGCAAGAGAGAGCCTGTACATGAAGACAGAATTCTGCCCGAGGTGAAGCCTGCAGCAAAAGTTTGTGAACTGCTAGCAAGCACCGTCGTATCCACCTGATCAACAGAGCAATACGGTTGGGCTTTTGTCGACATCTGAATACTTTCATTCAGAGGTAGCCACTACGCCGGAAGCAAACCAGGTTTCCCCCCCCCCAAAAAAGTGACTTGCTCTGACTGTGCAGTCACCTCAGTGCACAGATTCACTAGTTCAGCACGAGGCTAACTAGCAGGTCCCTGGAGAGTAACAACTGTCCAGCGTGAAGCCAACAGAGGAACTCTCTCTCCTTCTCCACGCGACTCCGAGCTGCACCAGGACTGGTTGGGCATCGAGCCAGGAGACCACGGATTGGATACCGCTTCGACAGAGCCTGTCATCTGTTCCTTCTGTGTCCGTGCCGGGAGATACAAATCCATACTGGATGAGTATAAATTCAATATTCTACACTACTGATCTTGAGAAATCAATTTTTATCTCAACACAGGTTGATATTAATTTCATTTGTATAAGTAATGTATTTTCTTATGATTATCTAATGTATAATCTGAATTAATGAGACTGATTAACGAGATAGTGTAGCGAATGGTGTACTAAATGCATATTTCTTTGTTTTGTTTCTCTTTGCGATTGTGATATATTCTGTATCTTGGTAACCCTCACAATAAGATCTGCCATCTGTATCCGGGCAGACTGTTATCTGTTTTTATATGCACAATTTGATGTATTAATACATGTTTTTTGTGTACTTGAACCGGTGTGTGTGTCGCTGATTATTCTGACGACTGATTTCTAACAGTCCAAAGAACCACCATGTAAATTACTGTTTCAATGAATAAATTGTCCCAGTAAATTCACAAAACTCCTGCAAATGCTCTGTACACATTGTGCTATGATTGGTCATGTCATTATGATTTGAAAAAGTTGTCACCCTCTGTGGTAACTGCATTAGGGGTCATTTTGGTATGTTGGTATTTGCTATCACTTTGGTATTTTTGATATATTTTTTTCCTGTCCAGTTAAACTGGGTTTGTAATTTGTCAATTTGGTATACTTTTGTGGGTCCTGTGTTCTTATGTTCTTATTCAGTCTATCAGAAAACAAGAACTGTGACATGATCATGTAAATTGTAATATTTATTAAATATATGCTTGATTAAATATTCATTTTATGGTTTTATATGACTGGCACTTACATTTCTTTATTGCCTTGTGAGCATTTTCCTTAAAAAAACTAATTATTTTTTACATGATGTTCTGCTACTTGATGGGATTATTTTAATGTACAGTTAATTTGACAATGTGCATGCAAAGGTAACTTCATTTATTTCTCTGTGCAAGATTTATGTTTACCGTTATATTAGGGCGAAAATGACAAAATCATTAAAGAGCATACAGTAGTTATGAAATAAAAAGTGAATTAAAAGTGTATGATTGTCATTTGACATCCTGTATTAAACAACTGTGATGTTTTCATCTTAGAACTTATTTGCAACTGATATTAACATCAAATATAATATTTACTGCACAAAGTATTCTGTTTCTTCTCAATGTGGGAAAGTGATGAATTTATATGTACTGTTGTTTTAAATCCATTCCTAGTTCAGCATGGATTTTAGGTCCCTTTGTTCTTTACTGTATGCTTGCCATTCTATTCTCCTCTACATATTAATGTTTCTTTGACGAGCTACAGTGGTGAAGCTTACAACATATACAATATCATCCTATATTAGCAGCGATCATATTTTTCAAATAAGTTATACAAAATATGTTTACCCATTATTCAAGCATGATACCTTTGCATAGCTCTTGTACACATCAGGTTTTTTGTATTTTGATGAAGAAATAGTATATATATATATAATATAGTTCAGGTGGGTAGCTGTGTCAGCATGCGTAGGCTGCAAAGGAACAAGTAATAGGTTTATTCCATGCTGAAAAGAGAAGAAAGAAAACACAACGTTTCGACCTGAAGAAGGCTCCACGGCCAAAACGTGTTTTCTTTCTTCTTTTTTCAGCATGGACTAAACCTATTACTTGTTCCTATATAATATATATATATATTCAGGTGTCACCTGAAGAAGGCTCCACAGCTGAAACGTTGTTTTCTTTCTTCTCTTTTCGGCATGGACTAAACCTATTACTTGTTCCAATATAATATATATATACAGTATATTTATCTAAAATTAAAACTGGAAGTATCAGCTTATACAGTACTAGCAGCCATTATTAGATATTTTATTACTTCAGTAATATAGACTGATAAATAAGAGAATAGTAATGATTAATTTTAGTATGTTTACATTTTCAGCTATTCTGTGTCTCACGAACAAAATCTGGTTTTGAAAAGATTTTTCAGGGCTAAAAGAAAAGGATAAGGAGAAGCCCTGTACTTTTACCCTTAACATGTATTTTTGCACATGGTTCATTGCACAATGCATAGCCGGAGGTTCTAACAAGAAGGTACCATGAAATTAGCATAGCACTACTGTTGGATGTGGAGAGTGCATACAGAAAACAGTTTTGTATTGCCACTGTAATGTTTCTACAGTACTGGAATTCAAAAACACTATCAGTGTGTACTATGGTATTTATATATAACTTGAAGATAATAATGACAGGTAAATTTTAATTTAGCCTCTGTAGGTACCATGGTACTGTAATAGAAACTGTACATCAGTGATTTACTGAGTTTTCTGCAATTTAATTACTATCTTTAAAAGATGAAATGAAGAATATCTTTGGATCAATATATATCAGGCAATATTTTTGTTTTCTGGAGAAATAATGGGATAAATGAACTGGGTTGAAGTTTCTAAGTATTGACTTAAAAAATAAGTTCCTTCAAAAGTGAAAAGAAATTGGAAATATTCTGATTCAAGATCAACTTATTTAAATATGGTACAACTGAGTATTGCTATGTTATATTTTCATACATATTTAGTTTTTAGTTAATATATTAATAAAAAATAGAACATTTTTTTCTTAAACATTTCCTTTTGTCTTGTTTGTGGAAAGACATGTTAATGTATATTGTTTTAAAGTTGTTAGGACATTAACCAATTAGCATACCTGAACAAAACAAAAAAATGTCACAAGGAGTTAATACAAAAAAGAGCAATAAACCTTTCAAACAAAGTAAGTCTTCCAATGACCTACTTTGTTCATAAGCTGCAGAATACACATTGAGTACTTATAGTCACAATATATGAAGACAGAGAATGTCTGGATTTATGAAGAGATTTTAATAAGATGTTTTTTTTTCTGAAAAATGACAACAAATATCCATCCAAGGAACCTTTTTGAATACAAAAATGGTAACTGAACCACAGAATCAAGATCATTTTAATGATCTACATGTATATGGTGGTATTAGTCATCCGGGGTACTTTTAGCCCTCAGCAATACAATAAACCCTGAAGCATCCCAGGTGCATGCAGGCATATGTTGCTATTGATGAAGGAATGGCTCCTTCAATCACTGCTGAGGTAGGCAGGTTCCCTTATGTGTAGTGAGATACTTAGCTTTGAGTAAAGAAGACTTGACTATTCCAAATATGGTGGGTACATCATTTACATAACAAAAGCATTTGGCGTAGGCTTTTATCCAAAGTTACTGACAATAACATCCTGTCAAGATGTAAATGGTACTGTACATGTAACAGTAGGAAAAAACAACAGTAAGACTACAAAGACATTAAGAGAAACATTAAGTGCTTAGATATCAGTAAAATACTGGACTTTAATGTTTTTTTTTTGTTCAAGCTCACATTTTCCTAGAAAGTACAGTATAAGGAGCAAGGTAATAGAAGGTGTTGACCCAGGGTAAGACAAAGTTTATACTATGCTATGCTATGGCATCGTTTGCACAGTATATACTGTATATAGCATATATAGCTTGCAGGTTTAAACTACAAGTACCAGGAAGCTACAGTATGGTGCAATTTAGGACCACATGATGGCTTAGCTTGGTTGATTTAGTGTAGCTGTTTTCCATTATCTCTGGATAATAAGGCCTGTGTATAAAAGGGTTTGGGAAACACAGTACGACATCTATTATTGAGACCAGAACTGGTATGGTGGAAGCCTGAGGTAATTCTAATTTAAAGTGGAACTTTACGGTGGTCAGTCAGTAAAGGGACTACCCCACTGGCTAGAACAGTAGATAGGACTTTTCTTAGAAACAAATTCCACTGAGATGTATGCATATGGTTTTACTGTTTTTGGTACATACTGTTCCATTCTGGGATTTTGATGACTGTAAGGTTTTGGTGAAAAATCCTCTAAGACTTGAATCCTAACTCTTCTCTTAAACCTCAGGACAATCAAAACAACAAGTCTGTAGTGACCAGTACACAGTCCCCAATGTGTCACCTTCTCTCTATATGTATATCTAGACATGGTATAAAAATGTAAAGGGCAGAAAATCCACATAAAATGTAAACTCATCAGAGGAGTAGTAAGTGTGTTTTTAACAGACAACTGTAATGAAATCAGCTCTGTATACTTGCTTATAATGAACTAATTTGAATATGCTGTGAATATGCAGTCTGTAGTTTGTTAGACCACTGACATATTGGTCAATACAAGAACACACGGATATTTAGATTTGCTTTTTTATCTCAAAACATTTTTTCTGTATGTCTTAAGTTCTACTGTTGCCATATAATGTTGCTTTTGTTTTTTATGACATAAGCTCCTAAATGTAAGTTATGCAGATTAATAAAAAATATTGGTATTTTACCTAACTATACTGCAATTCAAGACCTTCAGATGTGAATTGTGCTTGAATAAAACCTGTTATTGATTGATTGATTTAATGTGAGTGCCCATTCCTGTATTTATATATTTACATTTGATTCTTGGCATTAGAAATAAATATTTGCCTTTAAAAACACACTTTGCATATGATGACTACTTTTGAGGCTATATTGTAAATGAATATATACTGTATGATATACCAAGAAATAAAATGATCTCATTGATAGATTTCTGTATGTTAATTTATAACCCAGTGCAATTCAGAAACTAGAAGTGCCATTATGAAGTTTCTTACCATATAGACTTTGAATTGGAATAATAGACAAAAGCTAATATAAGTGAAAAATACAGCAGACTAAAACATTTTCCTGTGTAAAGTTTTCCTTTGCTGTAACTCTGTTACATGAAGGTTTATGGAAATCAAGTTGAAATACTTGCAATTGGATTTCAGACACCAGAAAGGGAAAAATGTGGCAGTCAGCTTTTTGATGCATAACATATTCTGCCTCATATAGCAATAAGTATAAACTACATTTTCATGCAGCTATATCAGATGCTGTACTTGATATGCTTGAAAAAATTGAGAATTTGTTGATCAAACCCTTACAGAACTGTCATAGTCCAAAATCATCATCTCTGAAGAAAACTGATGACAGAAACACATGACACAGACAGTGATTCTGGTCTTCCAAACTTCCCCTTTGCACACAGCAAGTAGTTAAGAATATACAATTCTGGGTCTTCATTACTGCTGATTCTCTACCTGTCTTATGGTCAAAACATCAAACAATTTGGAGAAATACTGCTTTGTTACAGCTTTACCGAACACTTCCTTCAACCGGTAGAAATTTCAGTTTTCTATTAGCAAAAGTGCTGTACTGTAAAATACTGTATAGGGAATAATCAGGTCTGATCATAGTACAAACACACATCTCCTTCTGTAGCAGGGTTTTAAAATCTGTAATTCTTTGCATTTTTGATGTTTTCAAATACTCACTAGCATTGCCTAATAACTGGGTTTTCTGGATCTTTTATTGATTTCATTATGAACTTACTACTTCTCCTCAAAGGTATTTTTCCATGCCTCCTTGTGATCCTCAGCCCAATAACTTTCTTGACCAATTGTTTCATGCCAGCCAAGCTGTTAAAAATCTGTCACCCTGTTTCAGCTTTGTTTTTTTTTTTATTCCTGCCCCTCCTCCCTCCCAGACAAAGCTATTTTTATGTGTCAGTACTCTATTTTATGCGGACACTTTCATGAAAATGTTCCATATTAAGCATTTAAAAAGCCCTAAACTGAGCTTGTTGACACAAAGTTCACACAAAACACAAGTGAACTAGGAATACAAATAAGGGAAAATGAGAATAATCAACAGGAACAGGGTACAAAAGAACACAAAGGTTGAACATGTAACACATTAGGGCAAGGTAATGGCAAAACAAGGATAAACACAAACAATCGAAAGTACAAAGAAACGAACAGAAACCAACAAAACAACAAAGCCAAAGCTATACAAAAATACACACACACAAAACAAAACAACAAACCAACAAAGCCAAAGCAAAAGCAAAAGCGAAAGCGAAACGAAGCGATAACCAAAGCGAAATGAAGCAAAGCAAAACCAAGCGGGACCGAAGTGATTTAGTAGTCCCAGCATGTAACTGGAGCTACGAAGAAGGCACAATGGCACCTTTACTTCCTCAGGCAGTTGAAAACAGTTAGTCTATCATCAACTTTCCTTACTACATTTTATGGGTGCACTTTTGAGAGTATGCCTATATATGGTATTACAGTGGGGTTTTGCAAGTTTATTTGTTGTCTGACCGAAAGACATTACAGGGGGTGATCATGTCGGCCCAGTCCATCATTATGAGTACAGCTCTCCTCTATTGTTTACATTTTTACAACTTCCTGTCCTGGAAAGGTTGGAAATATTGCTTTGTAGGAGCATAAAGGCACATACTTCCAGATTCAGAGACAGTTTCTTCCCACAAGTTGTCAGATTACTGAACTCCCCCTATTACTGACTCATACTGTCTTTTTTTTTCTCAAACTGCTTGTGCTGACTTCTATTTGATGTTGTTGCTGCTGTTGCTCTGTTTTTATGTATTTGTGTTTCCTTAATGTCGAATGACACTTGTGCATATGACAAATAAATTGAACTGAACTCAGAAGAAATTTATTTAGTCAGTTGAAGTTTACCATTCGAGCATTTACCCTTTATTTGGCAAATCGCATGATAAATGTAACGCATTTTATCCCAGGATAGACTTTAGGTAGACTGTAAAGTGGGTCATAGGGCTACGGTTGTGTTTTAATTGGAAAGTATCAGTATTTTTCCTCTTCTCTCTTTTCTCTTGTATCAGTCCCTTATTTCCAGCTGGTCTTATTCCTTATTGTGTGTCACGTAATACGTGCCTCGGTAAACAATGGTTTCTTCACTGTACTAATTTAGCTAAGAAAATGAGAGCACCTTGATGATAAAAAAAGAAAAGCAACAGAGTCCTAAAAAAAATGTCTTGCTTATTACTGAGGACCCATCATAAAATAAATGCTTCATAATGGCACAAAGACTTGGGTTTGTTTTATAAAATGGTCACTGTTTTATTATTCAAAATCTGATGATAAAATTAACACTGTTGGTAATATGCTCTTGATTAAGCGCATGGATTTAACTATTAATTGTATTATCCTTTTTTCCATGTTTGTGTATAGATACAGAAAGCTAAATCTGAATATCGGCTTCCCAAAAACTGCACATTTCTATATAATATTATGAATAAATGTATTTAATGTTTCAGACGATGCTGGATATTTGAAAATTTCTACCGCCAATAAGACATAGTTATGTAGACCTGGCGCTGAATCTTCATTAAATACTTGGACATATAAAATTTGATGATCCATTAAAAAAAAACAGTTTGCTTACCACTGTAATGAATGTTACAATTCTGATTGAGTGCAATGAAAGAAATGTTTTTGCAGCACATAAAGTATAAATTTCAAGATTGGCTCACTTCTGTTTTTCATGTTTTGCATAGCCATGCACTACCATCAGATTTCATTATTTTTTTAGCTGTAATGAGGGGAGGGCATATTCTGTTATATGAAAAAACAGATCAATTACACACAAAGTACAACAGGTCCATCTTTTAATCTGAAAATGTGTACTGGTGTGTACAACTGGTTTATACAACTGGTGTGAATGTGTCAGTTTCGCCAATAAATTATTTTAAGGTTTTAAGATTGGCTTGAAGCTTAATACATTGGTTTTGTGAATTGAAAACAGCAAAAAAGCAGCAGTGTTTAGGGATGAAGGAAATTATGTTTTCATTAATTGTACTGCATTGGTTGCAAAGGGTGATATCTGGACCTGTGTTTTTTTAGAGTAACTTCACTATGGATTTTTTAGGTTATTAGATGATAATTGCATATCCATGAAAAGCTTTTCAATAAAATAGATTAAATTAATTTAGTGTAGAGAAAACAATGTATGTAATATAGTTTAAAAATGGTTTTACTTTAACAATTTTCATTTGGACCTAGAATTTCTAGACAAATACCCTAGTTTAGAACTAGGACCAAACTTTTTGAAGATTTGAAACAAAGAAGCTTTGTTTCCTATGATAAGGAGTAGTGGTTTGTTATGATGCCACTTGAGTATAGTGATTCATTACTCTGTTGTTTTGTTTTAAGATTAACTTTTTTCATTTCTCTAACATGTGCGCAGGTACAAATTTCTGAAAGATCAGTTTCATCACTTGTTCGGGTGGAGATATTTTTTAATAGTTACATTTAACTCTTCACAGATAATGACAGTGTTAACTGACCTCTCTTCCCCACAGAATGTCTTTCAAACTTATTCCATGGTGATTTTAACCAGTCAATGAACTCAAACGATGCTGAGAATTTCATGTTTGCCAGCAATCCTGGTTCATTAGTTTTTTTTCTCTCAAAAGTAGGACACATTAGTATTCCAACATTCTTTGATTGTTTGAACCATCTTAATAATGCTGCAGCTGAGCTGCATATGAACTGATTTCCTATTTTTCTCTTACATTGAGGTTCAAAGGCAGAGATGATACAAAAAAAATGTATTAATTTCAATTGAAGTCCTAAGGTAATCTCCAGTTTCTACACACAAATTTGTCATTTCTGCCTTTTGGAATTTTTGCTGATACTGTACAACATTTCTTATAAATTAATAAACATTACTATTTTGTCTTACAATGACAGATCAGATATACCACACAAAATATTCATTTTTTCAGGTGTTTGCACCACCTGCTTAAAAATATGCTATCCTTTATAATAAGAAACTTTTTGCATGCATCACACTTTAACTGCAAAAGTAAGAAATCTACTACTATGTAGATGTAAGTAAAAATGTATATTTTTTTCATATAGTACTTTAGGTACTATAGGTATATTACTTTTATATGGTTTGGTCCAGGATTAGAATGGTAAAGATTTCACTAACTGCACTTGCTTAAAACAAATATGGAGCCATAACAACTTACAACTTTCTGACATTTATGTGACATCACATTTGCCAGTGTTTTCTTACATTATGTTTATCTGAAAGCACATAAATCCAAAAGAAATTAATCAAAAGAGAAATATAACTTAAGCCACAGAAATATCTCTGAAAAGAATGCACAGATCATCCAAAATGTTTTTGCGGTGATGATTGTCATCTTCCATGACAACAATGCACAATATTAATGGAATTCTAGCAAAGTTATAATAGAAATTTGTGGGGAAGAGTAGATCATAATCTCATTCACTTTTGGTCTCTTACCAGGGACTTCCTGTAGTGCATCTCTGTCATACTCCTTCTGCCACCCCATCTATACCACTGCAGTAATCCCCTGGCTCAATTCTCACAATACAGAGTAGGTTCATCCTTATAATGAGGCTGCTTAATTCACTTAGCCAGGTGAGCTACACCAAATATACATTGCATATTTAATCTCTCATTCATTAGACTTTAATAAACAGCTGAAATTGTGTTTTATTCAAATGTTCAGGAAGAGGTCACTCCCTAATGTCATTTTTTGTCCTTTTCTGCATATCTGCTTATGTATACATATGATGACTTCAAACATGGCACAATCTTAAAATTCTAAAATATAAATACACTATGAATAAATTAAATAAAGTGCTTTACGGTGCACTGAACATGCATCAGATGGAAAATGTACAAATTTCAATTTTACTAAAATACAGGATAATTATGATTAACAAAATGTCAGTTTCCTTATTTTATTTTTGTTATTACATAGATACATATTTACAACAAGTGTCTCAGATATGCCAGAACTGAAGCAAAAACAGTCTACATGTCAAAATGATATATAGAAGCGCACCCATGAGAAGTGTGGGTTTTGATCAACTCAATCATGTTGCGATTTAGTCAGAGTTTGAATGAAAATGTATACAAAGCAATCACTCTTAGTGATTTGCATTGATGAAAAGAATGCATACAGTACTTTTGGAATCAGATAGTCTGACTTTTAAGTCTCTTTTGCTTTCAGGAATATATTTCTCAGATATTATTGTAGGTCACAATAATGGAGAAATTTGGAAATCTTATTAAACTAATTATTTGTTAAACTAAAACTAATAAAAAGAAGAATCAGATTTAACGATTTATATGTGGGGGAAAACAGTAACCACTTGATAAAAGAGAATCAGATCATACAATATGTCTTACATACATTTTACTATGCATTTTTCTCATTAAAGTATGTGTTTTTATTAAAAATCACAAATAAAATCAGTGAAATATTTAAATAGTTCATGTGGGTAGCTGCGTCAACATGCGTAGGCTGCAAAGGAACAAGTAATAGGTTTATTCCATGCTGAAAAAAAGAAGAAAGAGAACACAACGTTTCGGCCGTGGAGCCTTCTTCAGGTGCTCACACCTGAAGAAGGCTCCACGGCCGAAACGTTGTGTTCTCTTTCTTCTTTTTTTCAGCATGGAATAAACCTATTAAATATTTAAATAGTCTAGTTATTCTGTTGTTTTAAGCAGTATTTCTCTATACTGTATACTGTCCATCTAGTCTGTGTCTTTAGGGTAAGTAAAGTGTCTGACTAAGTTAAGTTCGGGTGACTGAAGAGGTTTATCAACAGGCGCATTAACTTGCAAAGAGTTTAGCTCTTTGTTTGAGATTGTTATATAAAAGAAAGCATTTGCATTCAGGCCATCTTCCTGAAGTTAGAGCAATTAAAATTAGATAACCCACCACAAAATATCATAGTATCACCTTATTATTGTTATCTAGACATAATTTAATAATTTTACATCTCTCACTTCTGTTTTTCATTTTCTTTAGAAGTGAGTCTAAAGTTTAGATATCATTTTCTCTACCCATAAGATTTCTGAAGAGAAGTAAATGCTTTTGTTTTTTCAGTTTGCTGTTATTTACAAAGTTATGTGTTTTGTCAATTATCTTTGACAATTATCTACAGTATCTTTTTAGATCTGCAAATCCTATCTTAAGTTAATTTTATACATACTGTAGCTTTATAAAGATTACATCATAGTCCAATGGGAGGTGTTAGCACTAACAATCTTCGAGCATCAGATCAAAATAACCATTTGAGTTCTTGGTTTATACTTTTGATGCAGATAAACAACTGAGGCATACTAAAAATGTGTACAGTATGTGAGAAAAGAAAGGGTGTGTTCGTTGAACTATAACAATAAAATAGGTTGAGTCTGATTTATAGCCCTGATCCCACTGACTAGTATTATTTTTCCAACCAGTGGAAACAATGTTTATATTTGTACCTGATAGAAAACTGATATCCAAATAACAACAATTACATTATATTTTAGAGCATTGTGGGTGCAATACAGTTCTTATTTCAGTTAAACTTAAAAATCTTTTACTTCAAATTGTAGTACTGTATTTATAACCTGGCATGCACCCACTAGAACCAAATTATACAGTAAGCCTTTGTGTTACAACCTATTTGTGAAAGTAACAAGAAAAGAAAATATATTCTACTGTAAGGCACTGTGGCTGATTACAGTGCAGTCAATCATTCATTTATTTAATTTGTTTAATTTCAGATCATGCGCAAGCCTGTTCACATTGCTGTAAACATTTTGTTTGCCAAGATTATTGGTTGGAACAATTTAATACAGGCTTGGCTCTTACCCTGTATATATGGGTACTGCCAGGCTTTATAATTGGCAGTTTATTCTCTGAATTGTCTGTTTAAGGAAAGAGAGGCTCAAGGCAATGGCAGTTGAGAGAAGCAAAGTCTGACTGACTTTGACAAAATGATAATTGAACAGATTGGAAATAGATGATTAATCAGTGTAATTATCTTCAACATAGCTTATCTCCCAAGGAGGAATTTATTGGCAAGTGGATATATTTGGATACAGTCCACCCAGGTCAAGATTTATTTTATAGACACCAAATGATTATGGTATTTTGATGCATTAATTGAGTCTCTTTATGATGCCCCATTTGTTCATCCAACAAACAATAGAGAGCTATGTTCATAATGTTATATTTGTATGAATTATGAAGATATGTATTACCCATAATGACATTTAAAAGTAAAAATAGTTAACAAATTTGTCATTATATACATACAACTTTACATATGCTTCTAGAATCAAGATTGTATAAATAAAAATGTAAATTTAAATGTTTTTATACAATGGCTTCACAACTATATATTATGGATATATATTATCTGACAAAGAATTAAGTGTCAATGACATCTTGTGTCATGACATCGAATATCTATTTGTCTGAAATATGATGGTTGCCTTGTTTACTTCACAATTTTATGTCTACAAGAATAAAGACCATTAATTTCAATGGAATCTTCTATAGATCGTACTACAACATTTCAACTGAAAATATTTCAAATACATGTAGCTATAATACTAGACTGAATACAGTGTTTTGACAAATATAAATACTATACAAAAGGAGTTTCACACAGCATCATGAATCCATTAAAAAAAGTAAACCAACTAAAAAAAGTATTACATTCAACTGCAAAATAGCACTGGAGAATCCCCCCCCACTAACCAGAATATATGACATTTATGTGCCCCTTCTAAACTGTTTTTTATGTTTTGTATTTACACTGTTTTCATATAGGCTACTGACAATTATGTCACAATACTCATTTTCTAATTTTATTATTTATAGATATCTTCAGACTTTGCTGTTGATGCATATGCATGGTCCTGATAATCATTTTAATTTTGTGCCACATTTTTGTTTGACCCTTGAATAAAATGAATGTGATTAAGTGTCAATATACTTATATATCAGTGTTAATTTGCATGCTTGTGTGTGTAATTTGTGTTAATTAAAAGATAAATTGAGGTACTTTAGGTAATGGAATGGGAGAAGTGTTTAATAAGTGGCTTTAGAGGAAGCTATATTGACCTCTTGATGCTGGAGGACTGAAATACAGTTTAGAAAATTAAGAACAACTCTGTGTTCTAGATATTACAATAAATAAAATTTTATAGAGCTGTAGATGGGTAGTTTCCTATACTCAATTTACCACTACAAATGAGAGAATATTGTTAATATTCTATAATGTTAATAATATTTTTTGATTAAATGAAAAATAGAGCTTAAATCTGAACTTAGATCTGCTTAAGCAGGTACCATATACTGTACATCCCCCGGGATGTAATTGCTTTATTTTTGTCTAGGTAAAGTATTTCCAGTATTAGATCATATAGTACTCCATTTATCCATATAGTCCCTATGTCACATATAGCAACGGTTAATATATTAAAAAGCATTTTATAGGAATTATTATTATTATTAAGTATGCAGTAATGTAATCCAAGCAAAATTTATTAATTCTCTTTATTTCTGGAAGTATACCCTACTATGGCTGGATTGATCAATGCTTGATTGAAGAGCCATCCATCTTCAAAATCAGGATAGCAATGAGGAAAGTTGATATTTCATGCTTTCGATTTCACTGGAATAAAATTTGAGGGACTCATATGTATTTCAAATAATGACACTGCAGGAGACAATCTCTGTTTCTCTTTAAGAATTTATCAGCAATTTCCATGCATGATATTGGCTTTTACTGAGCCATTTACAGTCCACCTGGGAGGATGCTGTGTCAACAACTCATAGTCAATTGTATAATTTCCTTTGAAACTGAATAACCTGTTTATACCTGTGCAACCACATGTTTTCCCAAACCATCTGGTCATGTACTTATCTCAGTCTAATGAAATGCATTGATAACAGAGGTTTGACATAAACTCTGTAGGAATTCATATGAATCCTTTATAAGGACAAATTATTAGCTTTTCTAATTTTAGTCACTGAATCTTTTGTTAAGAACTCCTTTTTTTGGGGGAAAAGGGCTAGCATAAATGTTATATATTCTTCATTTGTTACACTGATTTCTTTATTTTTATGTAAATTTCTATACATTAATTATTTTGTAGACTTTAATGGAGACTCAGCAGACATACATTGGTTGGATGTTCCTCATTTTGATATCACACAATTTGTTTAGAAACTGGTTAATATTTTCCACTGCTTTTCATTCTTTCAGCCTCTCTAATGGTGACCAGTTTGTAGGACAGATCTTTTTTTTCTGCAAGAAACAATAACTTTTTATTTATTTTAACTTTAATGTTCTGTAGCATTCATCATGGAATATTCTTGTATCTCATCTAGTCGAAGCTGATAAATTATTATGGATTTAAAAGCTGTTTGTTCTTCCTGTCATATAAATTAGAACCATTTAGCTCATTAGATAAATGAAATAATACATCTGCTGTATTAATTAGACACTTTCAAATAGATGGAGATCAATATTACATAATTTACTGCAGAGCACCATCTGAAAAGTCCTGATAAGTCCATAAACTGTAATTCAGTAAGATTATTGTTAGGGATATTAATAAAACAAATCAGAAATTAATGGGAGTTAATAGGCTTCTATTTTGCTACCAAAGATCCTTCAACACAGAGACAAGCACCATTTGTCTCATGATTAAACTTTGACAATGTTGAGCATGTGGAGCATTAACCATTCAATAATTATGGCAGATATTAAAGGGTTTATCCCAAAAATAAATGTTTGAATGGTTGGAAAAGAAAAAGAGAACTCGATAAAAATTTTGAAAAAGAAGAAATAAAGCAACACATACATTTTTTATATTTTAAGGATTCATTTTAACATTGGTAACATTGGTATCAGTTTCACTGTTTTATTATCCTGCTTACAGAGGAGAAACATGAAACTGTGTTCTGATAAGCCTACTAGGGCTAATCTACAAAAGTTTGTATATTTAGTAGTATATACAAATATGTCTAACACACATGAAATAAAACCAAAAGACCATGTTGCAGACTCTTTTAAGTAAGTAAGTAAAAGTTGCTTGTTGTAGCTAAAATACTTCTGCTAATAATAAACCAAAAGCCACTGTACTGTATTTCTAAATATTCTGTACATCCATAGTTCAAAAATTATGAGGAGTATTTAGAGGTCTGGATCATGGGTTTAAATTCTGGGTGGGATTTTGCACTTTTACCCTTCAGCAACATACTCCACACTTATTATTCAAGTACCGTATGTAATTTGCCTGTTGTATAAAAGGGTATTCTTTATGTTGTCTTTGTAAATTCTAATTGGTTCTCAATAGAATTATTTGGTTAAATAAAAGGCTTAAATATAGTTCCCCATAAATTAGAAGAAAAGAAATAGGTGCTTTTAGTAGGTGATTATAGCATTTTTTTTGTTTGCTATATACACTCACTGAGAAGAACTGTTACTTGTCTCCCTGGCACAGGAATCAAAGATTCTGAGGTAAGTTTTGACAGTCTTTTAACACTGTCTGAAAAAGACCTTGTGATTGTCATACCTGTTGGAACCATTTATGGCAGAAATAGAAGATCAGAGATTGTAAAGGAGGAATTCTACCCCCTTACAGGAAATTAAAGGCCCTATGAAACATTTTATTTATCAGGTATGCTTAGTGGTGTAGTTTGTGACATTTTAGAACAATTACAGACTTAATGGACAGGTTGCTAAATGGATGATTTGGTTCCAACTACTCAGAAAAGATGAAGTCACTGCATTTTGTCATTTAAGATAATTTAAGATGACAGACCTTATTATTCTGAGGAAAATTTAGTATTTAGGGTGTGTATATGAATGGGGGGGGGGGTTTACAGGTATGAATACTGCTGCTACCTATTTTATATTGACATAATAATACTGTTACAAGGGGGCTATAAGATAGTGAATATCAAGAAATAGGCTGCGCGGATAAATTGCTAAATTAATAATTAAAATAAATTATCATAACTTGTAAATGATTTTGGCAAGCATATACCGGAAAGCATGTTATAGTTAGAGGCACATGGGTTCTTTGTTTTCTGGTACAGCTTTGGTAAAAAAGTGTAATAATTCAGACACACTGGTTTAGACAAATATTTATTAACATTGATATTAAAGACACACACTAAATAACATACAACACATAACTTATGCTATTTCTAAATTTACAAAAAAGGTGTTTGAGGGGCCTAGCATCCTAACCAACCAGAAAAAAACCAGACTGCTACCAGGTATTCAACTCTTATAGAACACCTACTGTACAAAGACCAAAAGAAGAGATAAGCTGCCTTCTAAACTAAACAGAATATGACTTGCAGTTAAATCTCTCTCTCTGAGCACCAGGATGTTGCAAACGGAATGGGAACCTATCTCCCTATTCTTAAAATAGACCCAATAACCAGTAGAGGATATTTTTAACCCAGGGATACTTATTTCCAGTCTGGTCTTTCTGGATGAGCACGACAAGGGGATCTTCATCTTGTCTTCACTTGACTATTTCCATTGTTTTCTTGCCAACTCCTACTCTACTTATTATTGAATACAAATTAAAACAGTTCCATAAAAGGTGTTTAAAATCACTGTGGCATGCTTTGTGAGAAATCTCTTACCAAGGGACACAAATAACAACACTTCCCAAAGATTCTTCTTAATACAGTTGTGCTCCTTTCCCTGTTATATAATGTAAACCTGATAGCTTGGCAAAGAATCTTTTTTTTTCTTTCCACTGTTTGTTGTCACAATCTTGTTGGTTTAGTCATTACTCAATGGGTGTTGTGTCCTAAATCATATTATAATACATTTGATTTTGATTTTAAGACCTTATTTACTTCTTACTCCCTTCATTGTTCCTGATGGGAAATGTATAGGCAGGTAAAAGACATAACATTATAAATTTAACACAACATGAACCCATTAGCAAATAAGATACATACATGTCTGATGCAATTAAAATGTATATATAAAGTAAGATATACAACCAATTGTTCAGATTAAGCAAGTTAAGAGCAACAAGAATAAAGGATAACTTGGTTCCGTTGCACATAAATATAGGTAGTCTAAATTGACATTCTGATGGAAGAAGCTCAGATTCACTGTGGTCATGATTATATTGGCCTTCCGCACTATTTGTTTGATAAAGACCTTACAACAGTTGAAAAAATGTTACTGTTTTTCTGTATAGTTTTCTTAGTAAAACGAATGACATATTGATTTCCCTAACAACACATCAATTACAGCTAATAACCAGTGACAATAAATATCCAGAGAAACTCTCTGTCCTCTGTCCTAAGGCTTTTCCCCATATGTTCACCTACTTCATCAGATCAATAAATTGTATTCACTCTAATTAGTATTCCAATTTAAAAAGGGGAAAATAAATTGACGAGGCTATCTTGAGACTTTCTTAATGTTAATAATTTTACTTTTTATGTTGATCACACCAGATTATGGGTGTAGTGTCTAACTTGTGAAAAATATTAGAATATAGATTAATTGATGGCACTAAGTAGCCATCAATTCCATTCATTTAGTTTTGTAGAAAATACGATAGTACATATCCAAAAGAGCTACCTACTCAAAATGCATGTTAACTCATAATAACTCATAACATGTAATCTCATAATACTATAACAAGAGTGTACTTTAGGTATCATGTTTATCTCCAATACAAGGGTAAAATAAAAGCCTAGAATTAGCCATATGAATACTATATTGTCTTACTTAAATTTTACATAGAACAGCTTGGATACATTTACAGGTTCATTTAAAATTTACAAGTGCAAGTAAATTTGTAAAAAAAAAATTATTTACTTTGAGGTACTGAGTCATTTGGTGTGCTTCTCTTATATTTCACAGACAGTCCTAATATGGTGACAAAACAGGTTATTTTAAAAGGCCCTAAAATATGGGCACCCTACTCCTAAAACGAGTCCATGCAGAGGACCTACTGTACCTATTTATAGACATTCATGGGGGTGGTGCAAAAGATGACATGGGGAGTGTCTTCTGGTTGGAGCAAATGCCAAACTTCTACCACTAGAGCCATTACCTTTAATGTCTCAGAGAAGTACGCCTCCTGCCATCTTGAACAGATCATGAATCATACAAATTCCTCAGACCCAAGATCTAAGTGTCCCACAGGTCATGGCCAAGATGCAATTGTAGTTATAATGGAGGTCAAAATATAATATGGCTTTGTTGCATAGATTGGGACTCTTACTGTTTATTACAATAATATTAATAAAGTGATGCTAACCTTCCTCTATTGTAGGTGTATTGCATGCTAGATACACAACCCTAATCCTGATAAAAACCTACACTCCTAACCCTAATAGTATTTGCAGACACAGCTATGTTATAACCTTTGTTATCCTTTCAAAGGTTCTATTCTTGCAAACCCTACACTAATTTGTATCCATTATTGGGCCTCTAAAGCTCATGATGACATATCATTGTATGATGTGTAAACTATATCATTACATGATTAAAGTTTACCCTTTCTCATGCAAAACACAACAAAAAAAAAAGTCCACTTGCCAAGTCCAGGTACAAGTAAGCTAGATAATGCAGATTTGGCTTCATTCAATATAACTGTCTATATTTCCTCTGCATGGTCTCAGGTATAAAGAAAATACCTTTAATTTATTGATATCAATTACATAAATACAGTTATGCACAGCTAATGTAAAGATTTTTCTCTTTAAAATATTAAATATTAAATATTTTTTTTTATATTTTAAAAGTTTTAAATCATTGATAACATTAAATTTGTGTTAACAAGTGCCAATTAATAAAAGGTTTCACTACTGTCTTGCGTTCATTTTCATTATGTTTAAGTGAGACAATGATTGGCCAGTTTAGAGGAATTTATTTGTTAGTGATAATCTGTCAATTATTTCTATTTTATTATTATATTTTTGTCTAGCCAATAAGTAACTGTAAAATTGTAAGCAGATTTAATGTTCTTTCAATCAGACAGTCAATCATCCTATCAATCAAATAATGAATAAGCCTATTTAAGGCCTTTTTCTCCACTAGATCAGTGCTCTGACATTGAGCTCCTAAGACCCAGCATACAGATGCAGCCATTCAAAATGCGCGGGCGATACCGCATTATTTTGCGGTACGCTGTACGCAGTCTACCGCAAGCTACCGGTAAATACCGCGAGTTACCGTAAATTCTCCTATAATACGACAAGCAAAATAATAGTATCCGGAATTTCCACAAGGTGGAGCTAATAAAGCTCAACCTCTCATGTTTGAGCTGTGGCCATCAAAGTCTTTAACGAAGATATTACTAATAGTATTAATAATGAATGACCTTGGACAAGCTGTAAGTGTAAACTCAAAGTATTGCCCTGGTCAACATTCTTTTTTTCATTGACTGTCTTTGTAAAAGTAACACCACAGCATTTCGCAATCACGCATTTGTTTCCAATCATGCAAAGTACAGTGATTCACCATGCCTTTCACATGCTCATAAAAGAGATTGATTTAGGAACATAAACATATTACCGTATGCAAACTGTACTGTATACAGTATGTATATGTATATTTAATGTCTTAACTGTGCCCGTTTAAGTATTGAATATTCATATCTAATTTTACCACTGAAGGGAAATCTTAGTAGCTGAGCATAAAAAGAATAGGAGCATACTGCAACGCGTGTGAAGGCCATAAACAAATTAATTTTGGAACATAAACATACAGTATATGGCTGGTCTCGGTACTTTAAAGAAAACATACACGAAACATGGTTTCATTATGACCAGAATCGGTCTTGAGATATTTTTAACTTGATTTACAGTATTTGAGAGGTATGTCTTAACACCGATACTACAGTGCTTAAGTACTGCTCACGTATATGTTTCTAGGTTTATATTATGCATTTCATACGGTCAAATTACTTTTGAGCAACTAATAAGAAGCGCGAAACGGTATGCGTTTTACTTTCGTTTTGTGCTGGGACCCGTGGATTGATTAGAGATATCAAGTACATACAAGTCATTTTTTAAATGTTGTAGTTCGTCTTGAAAAAATGTTACGAGTACATCATCTATCAACAATTACACAGGTTCTGTTTCCATATTGCGGATTTTGGTTACGTAATATTATTTTCTAGATTTCACGTTGTGAATATATGATTTGGGCAAACAGAGCCGCAAAGAAGTACATTATGGGTTGTTGGTTTTTTTTTGCAGTTTTATCTAGAACAAGCGATGCTTAAACCTTTGTCTGATTCTTGTGAAACTATCCACACGACAGTTACAGTACCTAGGAGTTGACTTCAGTGATGTCACTGATGGGATGTTTCTAAAAATCCATCCTCTGTAAAACGTCTTCTCTAGTTGTCCTGCATATGCATATGTATGTATGAAGCTGTGTGTTCTGAGCCTGGATCTCTACATTTCTGTATGAACCAGCTTAGAGGGCTAAAGACAGCTTGTGTTTAAATTGAGTGTAAGGCAATTTATGCTTCTAAAGTCATGGTCAGCATTTATTATTGTACTGTGCTGTAAACTTGTTCTGTGCCAAGTCACATTATTTTATAGCGTTTTTATAGCGTTATCAAATCCGGTGGAGTTTCCTGACTCCCATGTCACATGGTCTGTGATTGAAACTTGTAAAACCAGTTTAACTCGTTACAGCCAGCACTCCGGTTGTAAAGTAGAAGCAGGCGAGATTTCCAGCGAAAAACACCTCCCCCTTCTTCAGGTGTGAGGGTCTTCTGCTCAGAATGAAACGCTAAAATGTAATGTAGGCTCTGAATGGGTTCAATTGTGATTTGGGCTTGATTAAGGTCGCTGCCTTTCATCTAAAACCCTACTTGAATCCTTCTAAACTAAAAATCAGTGTTTGTGAGTTCTAAATAAAGAGGTATCCAGGTAACAGTGAAACGGACGGACAGTCTGGGGAGATCGCCCGTTTTCCATGTAAATAGTTCCCTGGTTCCGCACCCCTTGGTGTTTCTCTCGCTCTCTCTCGGGTCACCTGATCATTAGCTCGAAAGATTTGAGTGCTTTGTGTATATTCTAATGGTAGTGGGGGCAGGGTGTGTGGGAACAGGTTTGGTTGAAATTGCATTGGAGATCTATGTTCTTCACACCTGAAACATTTTCTCTGAAAGCATTTTCTTCGCAGTTTAACCGATCTTGTTACAGCATGTTACAGTTTACTATTATTAACCATATTAATTTTAAGTGCTTAATGTAAAATCTTGTAAAAATATATTTTCATTGTTCAAATATACATTAAGTCTGACTATCATATAATAAGTTAAATACAAAACTAAAGAAAAAATAGGGTTAAATATAATTCAAAATATTTTGCTAACAATGTTAACTGTTTATGAATAATAAAATGTATTAGCTAAGGAGTAGGATGGCACAGTTGTTAGTATGTTTTTTGTTTTGTTTCTTTTTCATAAATACAACAGTAGTACCTGATGTCTCAGTGGCTTTCAAAATTAAATTATGCATGCAAACCTGTGAACTAGAAAGATAACTAAGATATCCATCCATTTATAATGGTGGCAAAGTGGTTAGCATTGCTATCTTGCAGCACTGGGGTCCTAGGTTCAATTCCTGCCATCCTGTGTGTGTGGGGTTTACATGTTCTCTCTGGGTTACATGGTTTTTCTCCATATGTGTGATATGACTCCCTCTCGCACTCCAAAACATACTGGTAAGTTAATTGGTTTATGGGAAAACTGGCCCTGGTGTGTGTGTGTTTGTGTCTGTCTGTCCTGTGATGGACTGGCGCTATGTCCAGGGTGTATTCTGCCTTGTGTCCGTTGCTTACTGGGATAGGCTCCAAATCCTCTGTACTGGATAAAGAGATTAGAAATGGAAGTAAAGGCACTGTGTGGATGGAACTATACACAGTGTTAGAAACCCACTATGAAATGGCAGCATCTCACTGAGAATAAAATATTTTATACTGCTGGCTTAAGGAAACAGCCTTTCCACCTCTCTTGCACATCAGTATCCATACCTAGTTATTTAAACAACTTGCCTCTAATTATAAACATCTTAATATGCTGGCTCTGTGGATCCGCATCAGCTATGTTTGCCCATTCCTTCAATTCATGTGCATCCAACACACAGTTCAATGCCAGCAACTACACATAATCTAAAATACAATCCTTATTTCAGTATCTATGTAAACATATAGTCTGTTAACTTCATCATCTTCATCAAAAGTATGCCTAACCCCATTAGGAAGTGTTCTTGTTATAAGTGTATTCCTCAGCTTTCCCCAAACTATCTTCTTCTTGCCAACATCTCTAGTCTTTTATCCTGCAATAACTCAGCCAATACTTAAATCACCAAAAGCTGCTTGTGTTAATTTCTTTAAATCACAAATATCATGTGTAAATACTGGCCATGTAATACTCTGCATTGTGGAATAATAGTTTATTTTAAAGGGAACTAGAGAAACTAAGAACTAGAGAAATCTAGTTTTTTTCTAGAATTAATAAATGCACATCCTGTTCACTGAGGAAATTAAATCCACACTGAGCAATCTTCAATATGTTCAGAATATGACAGCAAGAATCCTATCAGGGATGCATTACACCTGTTTTCAAGTCCTTGCACTGGTTACCTATCAGATTTCGAGTCAACTTCAAAATCCTTATCCTCCTTATATACTGTCCTACAACTGTTATTATTGATCTCCGAATTATTGTACTTGACATGACTTCATTCAGCCTTTCCTGAACGTCTATGACAGGCAGAGAGAGTGCTGTTTCTGGTGCGATCTTTTACAGCTGACATTTCACTGTTTTAAACGAACAAGAAATTAGATTGCTCATAAATCACTTATTCTATATAAACACAGTGTAATTGCCCTCCGAAAATCTTCTTTTTCTTGTTCGTTTTAGAGACCTTGATCGAAACTGATTTTAGATGTCAGAAAGGATTTATTTTCTCTGTATTTCCTACATTGCTTTGTCGAGATTTTAACTTTATATCTAACTTTATATCTAGGCTCAGATTTCAACTATAAATCGTACAGTAATTAATAGCAGTAAATACTGATGTTTATACATAAAAAAGTCATGCCTTGGAGTATAGACCCCCAAAGAAATGCCATAGACTCAAACTGCAAAATAAACACATACAGAAAGAAAGTATTTGTATTGTAATTGCAAATCCTGGTACTGTATGAGTGATTGGTATGACTTTCCTCATTACAAATCTCTTATTAGAATTTAAATTTCTCTGTAACTCCAGGTCAGAACAGAGAAAATGTAACTCCCTGGACATAGCGCCAGTCCATCACAGGACAGACAGACACAAACACACACACATCAAGGCCAGTTTAAATCTAACCTCAGAACCTTTCTTTTCAGAAGACTTAGTGTCTGTATCTGCTTCATTTTCTAATTTTGGTAGCACCTCTAACTGCTTGTCTTTCTTATATGCATTTACTTTGTAATCTGTGGTCCTTTTATCTGTTTTTACATCTACTGTATTGCTTTGAGATGCCACCTTTAATGGTGATATATCAAATAAAGTTTTTTATTATTGTTATAGGGAAACATGATCAGATTGTCCCTGGTTCAGAAAAAAAGATCTAAAGTATACTAGTTTGTCACTCTTCTAATTCCCTTTGCTAAATGACTTTTCATACTAATCTGATCAATCTAACTGCCAGTTTTCTGTGCTTTCTCTATCCTGCTAGATTTGCAATTATTCTGAAAATTTTCATCTTGAAATAACTCATTTCTAAATACCTTTTTCACTGTTAACATCTTGCAGCAACTCTGCGACAAAATATACACTCTGACAGTTCATCCTGCTACCAACATTAAATAGAACAAATCTTAAGATTTCTATATTTATGTCTTTATTTAGTGGTTTCATTAGTGACAAAGGCTAAACTTTCTTGGAAAAATGTCTTTTATGTGTTGTGGAAAAAACTGACTTGCTTTAACAAAATATGTTTACAAATCCTTTCACCTGGCATTTTCGTAGTTAGAAATTATGGAACGCTCTGTTAAAAGCAAGGGAGTTTTTATGTCCGTTGCAGTTCTTTTGCAACATGAATATAATTATATCGTTATTAATTTCTTGAGATACGCGATTCCATATTATATTCCCTTTTAATCAAATTCTAAAAGTATGCTTGTTGACTCCGGTATCGTGTTAGTTAAAGACTTCGATGCTTAAAATGTTTAGGGAGAAATGGAATACTGGTGTGTATTTTTTTCTTTAAAGTACCAAGACCAGCCATATACTGTATGTTTATGTTCCAAAATTAATATCGTTTATGGCCTTCACACGCGTTGCAGTATGCTCCTATTCTTTTTATGCTCAGGCACTAAGTAAAAGGAGATGCTTCATATTGCTTGACTAATTTTAAAAACTAAGTTAGAAATGCAGACGCTCCCTCAGTGCGCTGCTCTGGTGCGCCGGCTCTTACACAGTGCCTGTCTGCCGTAAGCGTTACAATATACATACCCAACACTGCTTGTACCCATCTGTCATGCAAATAAAACACCTTGAATTGAATTGAATTGAGGGGAGAAGGGGGGGATACTAAAGCCAATACTGGCTCAATGGGCTTTGACGTGCTAATGCGTTGGTTTAACAGTCCGGGTGTGGCAGGCTTCCAATGTCAACTCGACTCGATTGGAAGACAATGAACGTATTTTAGCCCTAAATGAATTAATAGCAAACATGGTTTACATAAAATACATTTTTCCAAGAAAGTTTATAATAATACGATCTATAGTTGAAATCTGAGCCTACTTTAAAAATAAAGGAAAAGCATTTTCAGAGAGCAATCACGCTGTGTTTATGTAGAAAAAGCGATTAGGTTTATGAGCAATCTAATTACCTAATCGCTTAAAACGCTATATAAAATAAAGTTTATTTAGAGATGAATGATCAATGTGGTAGTTTAAATAATGTGAGTCAGGAAACTAACACAGCGCCACCGGATTTAATAACGCAATAAAAACGCTATAAAATAATGTGACACAGTACAGCACAGTACAATAATACTGACCATGACTTTAGAAGCATAAATTACCTTACACTCAATTTAAACACAAGCTGTCTTTCTGTATGAACCTCTAAGCTGGTTCATACAGAAAATGTAGAAATGCATTAGCCTGATTATGATTAAAAACACATAATTAAACACGCGTTTGCGATTTAAATCAGAACACGATTTAAATCAATATAAATGTTTATATTGTAACGCATACTGTCCAGCCTCCATTTCTCTATAAAAATTTACTGTTGCACACACACACACAATAGAAGCAGGAACCGCTGTCAGAAGGGAAGATATGTTCAAAATATCGCAAATATCGATCATGTTGCGATATTTTGAAATATAAAAGTCAACTGATTGTCCATATCGCTTACCTATTTTTTCGAAGAAATGTTTGTTAAAATAAAAGTTCAGCACCAGCTGGATTCGAACACACAACCTGCCAGTTGGCAGTTACGCACCTAGACCAGTAGACTACAAGAGAGCTCGCATGATCAGGCAGGCGAAACAGCCCTACACAGCCCTGCCGCAGTACACGGATATAATCATACCGTTATTAAATTCTTTAGATACGCGATTCCATATTATATTCCCTTTTAATCAAATTCTAAAAGTATGCTTGTTGACTCCGGTATTACGTTAGTTAAAGACTTCGAAGCTTACAATGTTTAGGGAGAAATGGAATACCGGTGTGTATTTTTTTCTTTAAAGTACCAAGACCAGCTATATACTGTATGTTTACGTTCCAAAATTAATATCGTTTATGGCCTTCACACGCGTTACAGTATGCTCCTTTTCTTTTTATGCTCAGCTACTAAGATTTCCCTTCAGTGGTAAAATTCAATATCTACAACGGGCACAGTAAAGACGTTTACAGTAAGTCTTTCTACGACAGACCAACGGACCACGAGTGCCCCTGTCGGTCAACCAATCACGCACCGCGGTATCCCGTGTCATCATACCTGCGGTATCTGTACCGCGGTGTCTGTGCCGCGCACTTTGAATGGCTGCATCTGTATACGCTGTGTTAACTCTCCGACTGCAACAAACCTGACTAGTTTCCAAAATGGTGATCAAGCATGGATTTGTTTGCTTAATTTTTTCCCTGACAACTCTCCACCAGCTCGACCCACTACCTCACTACCCTCATTCCAGGCAGTCATGACACAACCTCTCTCTCCCTGCCTGATTATCTCTGCCAACTACATGTACCTGCTTTAGTCTCAATGTCTGAAGAATCTTTCAGAGATGCACAAAATCAGCTTGCTAGGGCACTACTCAGTGCTACTCAGCAGTGCCTGCAGCATAACATCTTTCACTTCAGTTAATAAGTAATAGCTAAATCTGCCAGACATTATTTTTAATATTTCACATTTTTTGTTACATTGTAGCAAACAATAAATGTTTAGAAATGTACAGCACTCTAGAGCCATGAAAACAAACATTCCATAAACATCTACTGTAAATCTAATTCTTCAGTGGATTGTGAAGTTAGAATATATATGCTTATACAGCTCAGAATAATTACCATGGATATTTTTGATGGAACATATTAGCAAAGAATTATTGTTTCTAGTCATAAGACATTGGGGATGAATCCAGGGCAGCAAAGGTGTTAGGCCTTGTTGTATATTGGGAGAAGAGAGAAGGAAGGGTGGACATTACATTAAAAAAGGCTGCTGGATGTCTGCTGGCTGAGCAAGATTGAAGTTAAGGCCCTGGGAGTGGCAGCAGGGGAAACCTTAGGGTCTTTTTAAGAGCTTGCATCTACCTGCACATAGAGTGATGGCACATTGAGAGGTAAAAGTATGCTGGATGAGAGAGCTTGCTTCATATGGACCTCAGAGAGGTAAAGTGTAAAAAAAATGGTGCATTTCATTTTTGAGGGAATGCCAAGACTGTAGAGAGTCCTTTGCTACTTAGATAGAGTCCAGTCTTTGATAACAGGGATTGCAGTAATGGGACATGCAGGGGGAACAATGTGGGAGCAGAAGAAGACAAAACACCAAACTGCTTATGAGAAGCCAGAGATTCATGCAGATCTGGATCTAAGGGGAATATTTTAAAAAACACACAGCTGAGTTTCTTTCCTTAATTTCCAAATCTTAATTTGATTTGTTTGTTCATTTTGAAAAGAAAAGTAATGCAGAGACATAAGTAGGAGTTCTCTTCTTTCAGTCTATTTGGTCGTTTAGTTTGATTTTGTTTTATCCAATCATAAGGTGCACAGTCCATGTTTTGAGTTCTGCATGGGACAAACTGATAGACACCTAGATTATATGTTGTTCCTACTGTTTTTGAAGATTAGCACACTGTCCACAAAAAGATCAAAAACCCATGAAGCAGATGCAAGATGTAAAATATTTTTCTCTTGTTCTGTCCATTTTGTTCCGGTTTCTATTTCCTTTTATGTTGTTTGGAACACAGTGCACATATAGAAGAATAATGTGTAAGGCAAAATACTTTAAGACATCTTTTCTCTTTTGTTCTGTTTTATTTTCTTTTTCCTTCTTTGTTATATGGAACACCGCCTACAAATAGACAAATAATGTGTTAGGTGAAATGCAAGACAAGTAGAGCAGCCAGCAGCCATATCGCCCTGCAACTCACAGCTGGCAACCCCACTGAAGCTAAGCAGTGGGCCTGGTCAGTACCTGCATGGGAGACCTCCTGGGAAAAACTAGGGTGCTGCTGGAAGTGGTATTAGTGGGGCCGGTAGGGGGGCACTTACCTGCTTTCTGTGCAGGTGTCCCAGTATAGGACATTATACTGTAAAAAGACACCGTCCTTTGGATGAGACGTAAAGCCAAGGTCCTGTCTCTCTGTGGTCATTAAAAATCCCAGGACATTTCTCGAAAAGAGTAGGGGTGTTACCCTGGTGTCCTGGCACAATTGCCCATTGGCTTTTACCAATCATAGCCTCCTAATAATCCTAATAATAAATCTGGCTTCATCACTCTGCTCTCCTTACCACTGGTAGCTGATGTGTGATGAGCATATTGGCGCACTATGTCTGCTGTTGCATCATCCAGGTAGGTGCTGCACATTGGTGATGGTGGTGGGAGTCCCCTTTACCTGGAAAGCACTTTGAGTGGAGTGTCGACAAAAAGTGCTATATAAGTGTAAGGTGTTATTATTTGTAAGTGAAATATTTCTCGGAGGCAGCACGGTGGCATAGTGCCTCAGAGCGCAGGGACACCAGTGTGTACCCTAGCTTGCATCCATTGCTTGCTTAGAAAGGCAATAGCTCCCCTACAACCCTGATTTTTAAGAAGCAATTAGAAGATGGATGGAAATATTTATTTTTATTTTCCAGGTCCAAGCATTGACAAATGGTATATGAATGAACATGCATGCAACAAAAATGAGAAAATAGGTGTTTGTGTAAAATAATATATAGAAGTTGGTAATGATTATGACTTAAACAGCTGGGTAAAACTGGTTTTCTCTGTTGTTCTCTCTCCCACACTTCATTTAAAAATTTCTGATTATAAGGGATGTGAATTAAGGAAAGAGGTTTTGCCTATTATCATACATTTCAATCATGAAAGCATGTTTTTTGTGTGCATTGTTGAAAAATTGAAAATGTTTCTCATGTTAGTTGTATTTTGTTTTGTTATAGAGGCCATATATCATTTTTTCTTATATTATTCATGTTTCATTTCACTAATAACTGACACAGGAAGTCCTGTATGTCTCAAATATATATTTCTGAATCATATCTAATGTATAGCAGAGCAAGAGAAAAAAATACTCTGAATGTGCCATTCTTCTTGTTCCATTTGTTCAAAAGACAGCATATGATTTTTGAAGATGTGTATAAGTCTTGTTATCCTCTGCCTATCCATGCAGAGCTATACAATATATCAGTTTTCCACCATTGTGAATATTTCAGTATTCCCAAAGTACAGTGCTGATTACAGCCTCCCATCTAAGAATTCAACTTCCTATCAAAAACTTGACAACTTAGTTGTGAAGGCAAGGCATAACACAATCTATTAAAAAAACTGTTATTCTGTCTTCTTTTGCTAAATTCTTTGTCATTGCACATGAAATACAGAAGGGATTTTTTGTGAAACTTGCAGTAATATTCCTCTTGAGAGGGATGTACAATTACTGTGTCCTGTTCTCTAATGTCAGTAAATCATTTCATTTAATATGGGAAGGGAATAATAATGAAACCTTTTACTACAATTTCTGACATTATTTTTCTTAGAATAGAAAATTTTTATCAGTTAAAATTATAAACAACCTATTGCAATATACACTTGCAACAAATAATTTGGTTATTTTCTCAAGGGTAGAAAAGTAAACATTTCCTACAATTTGAAATATTCAACAAACAATTTTTAAATAATGTGTTATGACTAATATTTAATAATATCTTTTTCCCATGATTTAACTTGCCATGCTAAATTAATTTAACTGACATCCTATATTCTATGTTGAATGTTGTATGATAAATGTGTGATAATTGTATTTATAGTTCAGTAATTGCTTTAAATGGAGCCTGTGAAAAGGGTATTACCAAACACTTATGTAATAATTCTTAGCAGATTTCCATCTTCACTAATTGAATTTATTGCTGTAATTTAAATAGGATAGGTTCAGTATTTGAAAAACTTGGGTACTGCAATTTGTTACACCCATACCGGTTTATTTTTTGTGAAACTATGGCAGCCTTCTTCAGAGTTAAGAAAATAATCAAGCTATTTGAAATGTCATATATGTCTGTTAATGAAGTGTTGCAGCTATTTTGTCAAAATTTTCAGTTCTCAGGGATAGAAGCAATGGATAGAAGACACTTTCTTTTTCTGAACTCTAGAGGGTATGAGAGACAAAGATCATTAAGATTCATTAAAAGCATCAATAGCTCAGAAAACCAAGGATACAAAATGGGTAGACAGATGCAGAAAAGGAAAGAGAAAAATAGGGAGAAGAAACTCGGCAGAGAGAGGAGAAGAAACATGCCAGGTGAGAAGATCTTGTTCAAATCAACCTTAAAGGCCAGGTACCAGGTAAGTATTTTAATCTTGTTTAAGAGAGATTATATACTATTATTTTAAGAAACTGATTTACTTTATAAGGAATCCCCAGAATAAAAACATTCTCCCCTGGTTAGTGGATTCATTTTTACAATAGAGAGATAGATTCCCAGTCACTTTAGAACATCCACATTTTTAGGAAGAGAGATTTAGTTCTCGGTTGTATTCTGTTTTGTTTAGGGCACAGGTTTCCAGCTCTCTTTTTGGCCTGTATGGCATTATATTAAACTAGGTTATATAATTAGGTTATATTGAACAAGTACTAGGTTAGCAGTGTCAGGACATAAGTCTCTGTGATACCTTGTTGTAAATAGAGTAACTTGTATGTTGTCTGTGTTGTTTAGTTTGTGTTATTGTCATTATTAATAAATGTTTGTTTACCATAGTGTCTCTAATTATTCCAACCATTTGGGATTATTCTTGCCATATTTTAATACTTGAGTAGTTATCACTATTTATTTTAATTTATTTTAATTATTCGACTTTGTATTCTGTATTTACCTAGCCCCCTTATTTTGTAACAGAAGGTTACCAAAAATTGTTTGCAACAATGAAGAACAACAGCAAAATGCAGAAGACGTTAAGATGTAAGGTAATTTACATCTTGTGCTGTAGTCAATGGTCATGCAACACAGATAAGAGCTATTAATGTGGAACTGACTGACTTGAAGTAGAAGTGGAAAACCTAATTAAACAGGAATTAAACAATTGTTAAAGGGTTAAATACTTTATTTCTCAGAATAGCTGCTTATGTTGGCAAAATGAGAAAGTATTTCATCATTTGATAGTTAACATTGATATGTATTTGATCCCCTCTGAGAAGTTTTTTCTGGCATCCTATGATGCAGAAAAGGGGTGAAGAACAGGGAGAAATGAAGGTGTCAGGGGCAATGTACAAGACAGACTTAAGGCAATAAGTTAGATCATTCAGAGAGGCTGAATGCAGGGAGATGTGGGAGAGTAGGGGCTACAACAAACAAAGATGATGGGGAGCCAGTGAACAAATGAATTTTATTTAGCACTCTGCAGTAGAGGCAATAGGGCCACAGCTGAAGTTGAGCACTTCCTCAAGCTGTAAAACATAGAAGCTGCTAAAGGGTAAGAAGCATAAGATCAAGAATAAAGGTGTATAATTTCAGGAATATGCAGAGAGAAGTGTATAAGATATCACTGTATGCAGAAAATGCAAGGCAAAACTCATCACTCTGTGAGGGGCTTTCAAGAACAGAGGTCCTTTCATTTTAATTACTTCGGTTACATATATGGATTCACGATCTATGAATCTGGATGGAGTATACTTCTTCTGTTAAAGAGAAGACATACAGGTCAATATGTACACACCCAATCATAGTTGACAAAATCAGGGGATATAGACTCTAGTTTAAAAAAAATAACTGAAGGCAGGAGAGAGGATATTCAGCTGGAGCAAGACAAGGAACACCGATTCAGTTCTGTCAACATTGTATTCATGTACTATACATGCAGTTGAAATTGGCCAAAATATATCCTGAGATCAACTTTACATGTTAAAGATGTATTTTCTGTTCCTCTCAAGCATATTTAACCATGTTGTGCTTCCAAGTTTATCGGTCATACAATTATCCCAACATATTTAGAGTTTGTACAGTTTTATTCTGGAGGATAATATTTATACTAGATTTCTGACAGATATTCTAGCCTTTGCCCCCTTGTTGGTGAGACACCATGTCTTATTCAATCAGAAGGTAGCTACCCTGCTCTCCCACATGCCGTAAATAAAAGATGTTAAGCAATACATTTCCCAAAGTTGGAAAGAAAAGATTCAGTATACCATCCTCAGATCTGAGCTGCTGTTTTGACAGTGTGACAACATTTCATATTTGCATTGTAGTCCCATGTCTACTTCATTTCTATCTTGTTTCCTTTCTCATGTTTCTTCCTTTTTCTTCCTTTATTATTTCATTCTTTAAAACACTAAAACATAGTTTTATCTTAAATTATATTTAAAAAATGTCATATGTACCAATATTCTGGTAAATAAAAAACCTTATTAACCTCACTAGTATTTTATCTGTATGTACGGTAGCATTACCACTCAGCAGTATATCAAAATAGTTACATTAGACTGCTTCCTCAAACAAACTGATTAAAATTGATAGTATTGAAGAATAATGGGTGGGAATAGTGTTTACCCCATCAGTGCCATACTTACAAATTTGCTTTTCTATAACAAATTGATTCATTCAGAATTACTTAGTATAAATAAAAGCCTGTAATGTATTGTCATTGTTATTAAAGGAATGGAAAGTTTATTTCTGTTTTATTTCCTTTTCAAAATCATAAAATGAGAAATAACATTGTTTTAGCTTATTTTAGTTACATACTAAAAAGGGCACCTTACAATTTTGAGAGGCATTAAGGAGTTAATGGAAAATAATTAATTTCAAATCAGCAGTTATCTTTATGTTATTGACAAGGGAATAAAGTGAAAGATGTAGATAAATCATGTCAGTTCTCTGGTACTCTTATGATCTCAAGAATGATATGATCTCAAGAAGCATATGATCTTAAAGAAGTTTCTTATAATGCTGACTCAGCACCATTTCTTCATCTGGGATTTTCTCTTAACTTGTACACTTACAGTACAATAGCTTAATTTAAAATGTGTGCACTGGGATTTGGCTAACCTTCATCAGATTCTCTAAAACGATGTTTTGAATAATATATTAGACAGCTGAAAAGCTGTCTTGCATGTCTTGTCTTAGTTTAAAGGGTTTATATTAGCACAGATTTCAAAACATCTTGGAGAAAGCATACTTTCTCGATTTCTGACTTTTCAAAAGAATGAACCTTTCCATTGCTAATCATGTGTTCCTGTTCCCAAGATACATTACAAGCATTCACATCTGAACAAAAGATAATGATTGTAGTTTTTGAAATGATGAAAGCAGGGAGATTGTTTAAAGCCACATATCTGAGTAGAAATGAGACACACTTGGCTTAATTGAATATTGGCATCCAGTAGAGGTAAAATTCCAAATGTGAAAAAGAGCAATTATAATTGGCTCTGTGGATAATTAACTATTTCCCATATTAGTAATATGATGTATATTGGCAGCTAAGAGGAAAAGGGCAACTGGTCTATGTCTAGGCTCTTGCAGCAATGGACAAGAATGAGTGCTCAAAAGCAAATGTAGAGATGAATGAATGAATGAAGTCCTATGGGCTGCTGTGCTTTAACAGCATACAGGTGTGATAGAAGATTAGGAAGAGATGATTAGTGAAAGAATGATACAAGTGATCTTCGGCACAGAATCACTTGAAAATTTTAGTATATAGCTTATAAGACTTCAGTCTCTCATTATGAAAGATGATTAGTACCGATTAAATTGAAGTTGGAAGATGGGGTGTAGAGGGTTAAACCCCATAATACCACTGTCTTAAGAAGCACTCCAACAACTGAATTGAAAGTTTGTAGTTTTCATCCTAAAACCGTTTTTCACACTTGCTCATTGCATGTTGCACTAATGCTTTTTTATGTTCACACAATAATTTGAAAAAAAAACTTCCTGTGTTACTAATTATTCTGTGTATTGGAAAAATAATTAATTAATAATGGCAAGACAGGAATGGATTAATGCACACAATAGGCTGGCTATCTAAAAGGCATTTTATTAGTTTGGTCAAAACATTAACTGCTCTTGGGAAAAGATTGTTTAGCAAGTAAACTCCAGACATGGTTAGCATAATTCTATACCCACTTATTATTTTACTGAGCTGCTGAATACAGCTGGAGTGCTTAAGCAGTTGTTTTAATGCTATATTCTTTAAATATTCAAACTGTCTTTGTAAAAGGTGCAATAATTGAAAGAGAATATTTGCAAATTTCATTACCACTCAAGCATGCTTCAGATTTGCACCACTTGTGTTCCAGTCATGAAGACAAAACATTGCCTGTCACAAACAGGTCCTATACAAAATGTGTTTTGACAATTAACTCTACATAAAAATAGGAGTCATTCTAGTGGGAATAGAACTTTATTAAAGAAAAGGGGGTTTCTGTGCAATCCAGACAGCTGCATTGCTGCCTTTTTTCATTTAAACAAGGTCTATACTTCATGCTACTACAGATCATGTCATCCTATTAATGTCACATCTTATTACAAAATATCAGTATAATTAGAAGATTATTACACTCTTAAAATAATTCTTGGTCTTTTTTACATAGTTGTGTACGGTCATGGAGAGTGCAGTGTTCAGTGTTTGTTAAAAAAAACTGCAGTTACCACAGTGAATTTTTCAGTCTGATTCATATGTTTGTACAGCACATAGACAACATCTATCAGGGTTGTTAATGATTTTACAGCTAAAGGGACCTTAGTTATGCATTATATACCAGTGATCATAGAATTGTTACAAATAAGGAGGTAAAGAAAAGATGACACAGCAGGATAACTCTTTTTTTGTCTCCTGCTGCTGAAATGACATTTAAAATAAGCCTGATTTGTGTCATTTAGGGATTAGCATTACATTTTCCACTAAAGTTTGGCGAAAAGTATCATTTGATTTGGGTTCCCATGCCAAAAAACGAGAGAGTTTAGCACACAGAAAGTGTGATTTAAGAAGTTTTTATTTTCCACCATTTTTGAGTGGCAGGCACGCGGCTTAGCAAAAACCGCAAAATTGGTCCAAATTTCTTTCTTGGATAATCAATAACTAAGTAAAATAATCAATAATAATGACCTCCAAATTGTAATAGTTGTGCCAAAAATATACTTGTGCAGTTGGTATAGTTAGAAGAACTTTAGTTCTTTATTCTTCTGAACACATCTGATGAAGGAGAAATAAATCAGTGGAAAACTATGATTAACATTTATTATCCCAGGGCGTTTCTCAAAAAGGTAGGGGTGTACCCCGGCATCCTGGCCAAATTTCCAATTGGTCTTTACCTATCATGGACTCCTAATATCCCATCTATGAATTGGCTTCATCACTCTGTTCTCCTCCCCACTGATAGCTGATGTGTGGTGAGCGTTCTGGTGCACTATGGCCGCCGTCGCATCATTCAGGTGGGGCTGCACATTGGTGGTTGTGGAAGAGAGTCCCCATTACCTGTAAAGTGCTTAGTGGAGTTTTGTCTTGTAGTAATGTCAGAGCACCAGTCTATAGGAGGATTGAGCTTTAATTAGCTTTTTAACCTCAACTGGAGAGATTGACTGCTTGATTGGAAGTCAGCCGGATAGACAGATAAGCAGAAGGCTGGAGGGTGAACTCACGTGAGAATGTCATAAACCTCGTCTTCCTACTCCTTTCTTTGAAGCTGAAAACTGCAAATACTGGATCACATGACCATTGTTTCTTGATCCTGAGATACTTCAAATAGCCACTTTAATAGCTGTAACAATATCAATATCGATTATACAAATCTATTATTGATCTATCATATGAAAATTATGAAAGTACAGTATATCTACAATATATTAAAAACTTGATAGTGATGTCCTAGTTTTCTCATTTTTTGTAGTTTAGAGGACAATGTTTTTTTACAAATGCCTTTATTTTTAGCCTAAAATGATCAAGTCTTCCATTATACAGTTGGAATCAGTAGTTCTTTTCCTTCATTGTTCACATTTTCCTGTTTTTTTTTGTTTTCCACTTTACTAAATGGATTTATGCAGCTCTGAAGCTTAGTATAATTTATAACCCCCCAATGAAATACTGTAGGAAATTTCTGAACTTGTTCCCGAGTAGAATTGTTATATTATCCAATACTTATATACAGGTACTGAGGCATGCACTACCCCACTGAGTAACAGCATGGCTAATAAGTCATCCTATACTCTCCTCCTAGAATAATGTAACAATCCCCTCAGGGGTGTGATTGGGACAGATTTGAAGTCTTTTACTGGTATATAAAATTACAGGTGCATGTAAACAGGATATTCTGTATTTATAATTCATCTTCTGATGTTCCAGAAAGTTACATGCTCACCTATTTTCTCATATAATGTACTACACATATAATCATGTTTTGTTTTAAACTTTCGTTAGACAGTGGTAACACTTATCATAGACCTACATTAGATCTCCTGAGGCAACATTACTTGAATTACACATAGATGTCTCCAAGAACATCCACTATCTGATTCCATCAAAATATTAACTACAGAATAATCAGTGTAAATGAAAAGCTACAAAATACAAAAGAAAAGTCTTTCCTTAGTACAAAACAGTAACGTGGATTCAGAAGAAAAATACAAGCTTAATTATGTGTCAATGATGAAGACAATCTGAAACACATCGATGTGTTATGAAGCTGCATTATCAAAACACATTCCGTTTAATAATTATTAACTCAGTAAATAAAAACTATAGGTATAGAAAATGTACTCAGTACTCTGAAACATAATTAATTTAAAATTAATCTTTCTCTTTACATGACAAAAACACAATATCGAATGGAAATGTGGAAAATGTGAAATGAACTATAGGCAATTAAATGTTTAGAATGTACTGTATGGTGGTTAAAATATTTAAATAAACTGAGCTAAGATGTGCTTTATTCATAAAATGACTGATATTTCAATTACCGTATATTTGAATTACATTAAAACATCATATACTGTGTTAGTCATCCTGCAACAGCTTACTATCACTTTACCATAGCAGTGGTTATATTTTTTGTAATCAGTTCACAGGCTTGTATTGTTCCTGAAATTTAAAAGAGCAGTCTGACTTGCTTCACTTGCTGTTGCCTTGTTACTATTAGTAAAATAACTGCTGGAAATTTTACTTGTAGATTTGATTAGCGGATACTAAGGGATACAACAGACATGATGCAATTCCATGGTACTGGAATGCAGTCTGGAAGAATATACAAGCTATTGTTCTTCTGTTCCAATAACACCCAGACTTTTTGTTGTTCTTATTACTGTACTTATTACTTACTACTTTTTATTATTTATTACTTTTTATATTATTACAACATTTACGGCCATCATCCTTTGATTTATTCCATAAAATAATTACCAAATCCAATTACTTTGAAGAGTAAAGGGATTAGGAAAGATATTCTCTCCACTCTTTCAAAAACAGCACTGACCATAGTGTTGATCTTTAACAATGCCTGTAAGAGAGATCACTTCACCTTCATATCATAACTATCTAACAATATTACTGTAAGTATATTTTTAGAACAATAAAATGAAAGGATTTTAGATATTGATTAAATGTTTTAGTTTATGCACTACCTGACATTAAGAAAGAATTCATTCTAAAATATACTTTTAGGATGTTTTTTTATGGAAGTGTACACTAACGAGAAGCTGTCTAGTAACTTTAGAGCTTTAGATTGTTAACTGAAAAATGTCTCTCCTTCAGTCATCCTCCATGTATCATCAGAAAGCTCCTTGAATGCTCCTCAGCTCTGACTGCCAATCGGGAGAATGCAGTGTCATGCTTGACTAGTTCTGTGAAATATATTCCTATCCTTTTGGGATTCAAGGTCACTATCTTATTAGACTTATTTGTATTCAGTCTTAAAAATGCTTGATTTTTATTCCTATTTTTTTCTGTTACGGAAAAGTAAAAAAGGATTATTTAAGTGACAACACTTGTTTTATGAGTAATGACAAAACTCTGTCATGTCTTAAATGGATTATATGGCAAACTTGTGATTAGAGACAAGACGCCAATTTAATTTAGTACAACAAGATAATAAGTATCTAAGCAGCCATAAGCACAGAAAGACCTTATTTGAAGTTACTGATGCTGCAAGTTAGTTGTTTGTGGTCTCCTTAATGCCTTATCTGTATTCGTTTTTATGAGCTGGGTATTTCATTTTTATCCAGAAAACACTAGATTTGTTTTCTTGATGTCTATATTTACTAACTTAAAAGTTGAAATTGAAAGTCATGATAAAGACAACAATAATAAGAAAAACAAAGATTGTCTCATATAAAACTGGACTAATGAAATGCTTTTGCCTTGCATTCCTTATGAAGGGCATAGCATACATTATTAAATACTTGATGCATATAGCTGAGGCTTAATGTAAAGCAGGTATCTATGTTATAAATATGGCTTATTACTTCCAGTTTTAACAAATAATCCTCAATAAATACCCTATAAATAACTATCTATACCCAGTATTTGCTGTAAATCTCATTTACTTTACCTCTTTTCCAGTGCATGTGAGCTTCAAAGGACCAAGGAGAGATATTATATTCTCATTAATTAAACCACCAAAACTGTATGGATCTCTTAGCATATACCATTGCTAGTATGCAAACAAGCTAAATACTGTAAACCTTATAAATCATTGCAAATTATGGCATTGTAATTCCAAAATGAGTAAATGTAAGATAAAAATAAGCATCTTCTTAACATTTTTTTTACTTTACTTGTGGATGAAATTCCAGCGAACTAACAGTGTTCTACAAAACTGAGTGTGATCAATGTTCTGAAAAAAATGGCTGAAATAAAAGCCTGTACTTTGTAATAAATAAGCCTTAAAACCTAAACAAAAAGCTTAATGTAATACCAGTAGAAGATGTTGAATTGGCAATATTCTACCCTCAGTTTTATAACACTGATATCAGTACTATATAGACTTTTTTACATCTTGGCAAGCATGGCAAATGCTTCAGATCAAACTAGTCAGAAACATTTAAAGTAGGAGTTTTAAGTATTTTCCAATGTGTTTGCACTGAATCTGGTGTTAATTTCCAGTATTTCTTTTTTTCCCTCAACCTGCTGCTGATATGTTGTATAAAATAAGCATGTTTTGTGCTGTTTGCAGGTTAGTATTACATTTACATGTACCAGTGAAGATTGGGTAAACTTATCATTTAATTTGGTTTCAAATGCAAAAAACAACAAAGGTTAGCATGTAGAAAGTAATTTCTGACCCACAGGTTTGCAGCTTAGCAAAAACTGCAATTTAAGGCCAAATGTTTTTTTTCCTGAGAAAACAACAAAACAACACTTTTCCTGTATTTCAAATGCATCCTAAAGAACAAACATTGCTTAAGAAATTATCTAGTTCTTGTTCAATGGTGTCTTCTTAAATCCACACACCATTCATTACATAAAATATAGATAGCATTAATGACCTATATTTAGTGTTTCCTGATACTACAGTTAGATTTGTGCATAAGATCTGATTTTTTGGGTTAATGTTTCATGACATGAATGTGAGGGAGATGAAGATACAAAAAGATGAAAATGGATTTCAACATGTAAAGTATGCCTCACTTTCAAAAAGAAAACGTTTTTTTTTCCTCAAATCCTCTGAAAAAGCCTCTATTACACCTGCACCCCAGCTTTCCAGTTCAAACAGCAGGCCGACATTGCTAGACCTTTGGTCTGCAGAGTGGTGGAACTCATCTGAGGTGTCTTGCTTATTCTAATATGAAGGATAAGAGAGTTAAGGCCAACACTACTGATATCCTCAAACAAGCAGTAAACGTACTTTACCACCCTGGACTATCCATTCATATATTAATTTAATATTTAGTAATGATGTTTGAGTATGTTCCACAGAGGCATTCCTCTAATTATACCTCCACCCCAAGGGAAGAGGCTCATTGTATGTGACTGGAGATTGTCATCTGCAATTTGCTATTGCTAGCCCTCTATAACCTGCATCTTAGGCCATGCAATGTTAGAGTGATGACTTAGTGATAGACTTTTGATTGGTGGGTAGTTGCAGAGAGTACATTAAACATCAAACCTGACCTGAGTAATAATGGAACCACTCAATAGGTGGATTGCCCATGTCATGGCCACTGTCCTATAACAGCTAAATGGCACACAATGTTCTCAATTCAACTTTATTTGTCATTACACTTACACGGGTGCATAGTATAGTGAAAATGTTTCTCATTAGTCTCTCAGGTACAGTATATAAATAGAACAGAAGACAAGACAATAGACAGTTAAATCACAATGTCATAATCCATATTGGTACAACTTGTACACTCTACAGGAAAGAATGGATAAAAGCTATTCATGTCTCTGCACTGCTGATTTTTTAAAATAAAACAGCAATGTCCATGTGTATAATTGATAGACTGTTGAAGACCATTGAAGACCATATCATTAATTTTAATGTTAAATGTTTTTTGCAATTATCTACTAAAGAATGTGTATAATCATTATAAAAAATAATCTACAAAACCTCTGAATAGTTATGGTTCAGCTAATGAGTGAATTCTAACACTTGTGTCAGATATCTTTTCCGATATGTGCATAGATATAGAAAAGGTTAGAAAACAAAGAGAGTGAAAGGGTGATTTTTCAAATATTCGAAACAGAAATACAGACGTATTGGGGAAAACTAGTGGCGTGGTGGTTAGCATTGCAGCCATACAGTTTGTGAATAATGACTAGGGCAATTCCAAGCTTGGTGTTCTAGTTTCATCCTACCTTATAATGATATGCTGGCCAGGTTTCTTGGTGTCTGTATATTATACTTGTGCTTGTGTCCTGTGATGGCTGGGCATCCTGTCCAGGTGTAAGTGATCCAGCACCTTATGCTCCAAGAAAAGATCTGCAGTGCTGCAAACCTTATGTTTATATGTAGTTTTCTGATAATGATATATATTCTGATAGATTTATGATGTGAACTACTGAAACTAGTTTATTTTATACATAAATGTTGGTTTCCCTGTTGGTTGTCCAGGAACTCTCTGTATCTTCTTGAATA